>NW_007259622.1:47342-49330 GCF_000164805.1 Carlito syrichta
GGCGCCTCCGTTTCTTGGAGCCTCGCAGCGGCCGCCGCTCACTTCCGGGTTTCGGGCGCCATCTTGGGAGCCCCGCGCACTTCCGGTCACGCCGCGGGGCGGGCCTCCGGTGGGCGGGGCCGCGGTGGTGGGCGTGGTCTCGACGGGCGGGGCCGCTCCCGGCCAATCCCCGGAAGGCCTTTCTCTGCGGGGTCTCGGGCAACCGTGGGTTCGAATCCCACCGGCCCCAGGGATTCAGACCCTGGCACGTGCCTCACCCTCCTCGAGCCTCAGTTTCCTCCTCGACCACATGCAGGTGAAATCGAGCCTGCTTTGCTTTTCACACGCCCGCAGCTGTCCCTCCCTTAGTCCCCTCTCCAGGCCTTTGCATAGGCCGAGACCCCCATGCTCACCCCAGACCCGTCAAAACCGAGACTCCCTCAAACTATCTCAAGCCAGGCCGGGCCAGGTAGGCATGCAGTCTGCACGTATTGCCTCTCACCGAAAGATCTCCGCCTCATTCATCCACCTCTCCACCTGATACAGCTCTGGGGCCACTATGCGGTGGCTGGCACTTGGGGTTCAGGTAAGTCCCGGGGTCACCACAAGCGACAGCAGGAGGCGTCCAGCCAAGGCCACGGGAACCGAGGCCCTCCTCCTCCAGGCCTCTCCCCACAGGGTTTCCCAGGGCCGGCCACGTTGGGATTTGCCTCACTGCAAGGAAGAGTGTGGGACTCAGCCAGGCCACAGGTGGCCGGAGACCCGGGCAACGTTCCTGTGACTGAGCCCATTGGACCTCCACGGGGTGGGCCAGGCCAGTTCAGCCCTCTGCCTTAGTTGAATTTCAGCCATGAGGCTGAGCTCCCTGACCCAACTCACCACCAGCCAGAGGCCTCTTACAGCCGTTCCAAACCCCTAAAATGAGAATCTACATGTCCGTGAACTTGTTTATTCATTCATTGAGCTCTCATTGATGCTGCTTTGTGACTGGCTGTGAGATGGACAAGGCGGGTACTCCAAGGAGGACTCAGTTCTCTGTGCTGACCTCGGGAAGGCCCTATTCTAGGGGAAAGGGAACCAGGGCCAATCGCTGACACTTACAAGATCCCAGGGAGGGTTGAAGTCTCTGCCCAGAGCTCACAGAGGGCTGCACAGTGGAGAGAAGGTTGAAGCTGGGGCTTTGACATTCAAGTAGGAGTTTGCCAGACAGAGTAGGAAGGACCGTCCAGGCAAAGCCAAAGCTGTTCAAAGGCCTGGTCTGGTAAGGGAGATGATGAGAATTTTGCTGGGGGTGTTTTGCTGTTGGTGTTTTTTGAGTCGGAGTCTCACTCCGTTGCCCACACTTACAGCCACGGCCTCAGCCTTCCAAGTAGCCGGAACTACAGGGGTGCACTACTACATCCAGCTAATTTTTTATTTATTGTAGAGATGAGGTCTCGCCAAGTTGCCCGGGCTGGTCTCAAACCCGCAAACTCAAGCAATCCACTTGCCTTGGCCCCCCAAAGTGCTGGGATGACAGGCTGAGCCACCGAGCCTGACCTGTTTGTTTGTTTTTGAGTCATAGTCTCACTCTGTTGCCCCGGCTGGAGTGCAATGGCACACTCAGGGCCACCGCAGCCTCGACCTGCTGGGCTCAGGCAATCCTTCTGCCTCAGCCTTCTGAGTATCTGGAACTACAGGTACACACTACTAAGCTTGGTTCATTTTTTTCTTGGTTTATTGCAGAGACGCGATCTTGCCAAGTTGCCCAAGCTGGTCTCGAACCCATGTTCTCAGGCAATTCTCTCACCTCAGCCTCCCAAAATGCTGGGATGACAGGCGTGAGCCACCGTTCCCAGCCAATGGGAATGTTTAACACCTGTGTGCATAGGTCTGCAAAGTCCAGGCAAAGGACTCCACTAATTAAGCCCAAAGCATAAGGGAGCAGATGGGGGAACTGAGACCCAGACAGGCAAAGTGATGTATCCAGAGTAAGTTTCTTTTTTTTTTTTTTTTTCAGTTGGAGTCTC
>NW_007259622.1:49929-55595 GCF_000164805.1 Carlito syrichta
GAACCCGCGGGCTCAGGCAATCCACTCACCTCAGCCTCCCAAAGGTGCAGGATTACAGGCTGAGCCACCGAGCCCGGCTCAGAGTAAGTTTCACTGTAGCATGCTTGGTTTTGGCGATGTGAATGGTAACCTCGACTCTGAAACTCTATTTTGCAGTTATTGAAAAGCCATCAAATTGAGGACAGACTCGTGGGAATGGGATGGGAACAAGCTGAGACAGGGCTAGGCGGCGCCTGGTGTGTCTCCTTGGCTCCTCCCACACGAGATCGTCCACGCAATTCTTGAGGCCCCACTCAATGATGAAAACAAGGGGCCCTTGCACAAAACTTATCTGAGAATCTTAGGGCCAGGCACACTGGCTCATGCCTGTAATCCCAGCACATTAGGAGACCGAGGCAGGAGGATCACTTGAGGCCTAGAGTTTGAAACCAGCCAGGGTAACATAAAAAGACCTCGTCTCGATGAAAATACAAAAATTAAGCCGAGCTTGGTGGTTCAGCCTGTAATCCCGCGCTTTGGGAGGCTGAGGTGTGTGGATTGCCTGAGCCCACGGGTTCAAGACCTGCCTGGGCAGTGCAAGACCTCATCTCTACAATAAATCAAAAACTAGCCAGGCGTGGTAGCACGCCTGTAGTTAAACAGCTACTCGGAAGGCGGAGGCGGATCGCCGGAGCCCAGCAGGTCGAGGCTGCGGTGGCCGGAGTGGCCACTGCACTCCAGTCTGGGCGACAGAGTGAGACTCCAACTCAAAAAAAATAAATAAATAAAATAAAAATAAATAAATAAAAATAAAAATAAAATAAAATACAAAAATTAAGCCAGGAGCAGTGGCTCACGTCTGCAATTCTAACACTTTGGGAGGCCAAGGTGGGAGGATCACTTGAGGAAACCAGCCTGAGCAACATAGCGAGACCCTTGTCTCTCGTTTTTTTGTTTTCTGGTTTTTTTTTTTGAGTTGGAGTCAAACTCTGTCGCCCAGGCTGGGTGCAGTGGCACACTCACAGCCACTCCAGTGTTGACCTGCTGAGCTCTGGCGATCCTTCCCCTCAGCCTTCCAAGCAGCCAGAACTACAGGCACACGCTACCACACACGGCTAATTTTTGATTTATTGTAGAGACAAGGTCTCACCAAGTTGCCCAGGCTGGTCTCGAACCCGTGGGTTCAGGCATTCCACTCGCCTCGGCCTCCCAAAGTACTGGGATGCCAGGCTGAGCCACCAAGACTGGCTTCGAGTTATTAAAAAAAGGAGGAGCCAGGCTCGGTGGTTCAGCCTGTGATCCCGCGCCTCTGGGAGGCTGAGGTGAGTGGATGGCCTGAGCCCGCGGGTTCGAGACCCACCTGGGCAACTTGGCCAGACCTCATCTCTACAATAAATCAAAAATTAGCCGGGCGTGGTAGTGCATGCCTGTAGTTCCGGCTACTCGGGCTGAGGCGGAAGGATCACCAGAGCCCAGCAGGTCGAGGCTGCGGTGGCCGGAGTGGCCACTGCACTCCAGTCTGGGCAACAGAATGAGACTCCAACTCAAAAAAAAATTAATTAATTAATTGATTGAAAATAAAAAAATAAATAAATAAAGGAGGAAAAAGAATTCTAGTCAGGTAACAGCAGCAGTAAGTGAGCGTGGGAACCCTGAGTGCGGGCACCAGGTGAAGACCCGCGTCACACTCCCGTGGGTGCTGGTATCACCTGCATTTCACGGGGAGGAAACTGAGGCACAGCTGATCAGTCATTGGCCTGAGGGCACCGAGGGAGCCGGGAAGGGGCGTGGCCTCCCCCCCTGCCTTGTCCACAGCGGGAAACCACGAGGTCTCGACCGTAATTTCGCCCGAAGTAGGGGCAGTTTGCCCAGGCCGGGGTGGGTCCCGCCTGCCGTCTCAGCAGTCAGGAATCTGCCAAGTCGGGGGATGTCTAGGGAATTAGTCAGATATGGGGATTTCCAGGGAATTACAGAGGCAGCTTGGAGCACGGGAGGGACCCGGCTCTGCAGCTCCCGGCCCAGCCTGGGGTGCGACTCTGTCTATTTGCTGCGTGACCCCGGGGAAGTTGCTGAACCTCTCTGCATCTCCGTGTTTCCACCTGTCAGTGGGAAGCTGAGCACGAGAGCAGCGACCTCCCAGGTGACACAATGGACGGGGCCTGGTGTTTTACCCTCCCCGTGTCTCCAGGGCCGTTCCCGACTCTTCCTCAGCCAGTGCCCTGTGAGCGAACGATCAGCGAGAAGATTAGAAGGACCACGCCTCGGACTGGAGGTCTCCAGAGCAGGGCTTAGGATTATGTTTTCTGAGCCCAGGTCCTGCTCTGTCGCCCGGGCCGGAGTGCCGTGACACGATCACAGCTCCTCACATCCCCGACTTCCTGGGCTCAGACGAGGCTCCCCCTCAGCCTCCTGAGCGGGTGGGACCACAGGGGACCGCCCCAATGCCCAGCTCACGTGTTGACTCTTTGTAGAGATGAGGTCTCACTAGGTTGCCCAGGCGGATGTCGAACTCCTAGCCTCGAGCCCCTCTCCTACCTCGGCCTCCCAAAGTGCTGGGATTCCAGGTGTGAGCCACCGTGCCAGCCACGGAGGGAATGTTTGATGCCACAGATAGAGAGGGCGGGCACGGGGCCCTGGGAAGCCCCAGCACTCCTGACTCAGGCGACACAAGGAGCCCCCAGGGAGAGGCCCGGCTGCTCAGAGGTGTCCATAACCCCCTCCTCTGGCAGTGCCCCCCACCCCAAGGGCTCTCAGACTCCTAACCCTGGCCCGGGCTGAAGTTCTCAGTTGCCTGGAAGGGCAGGGCAGGCTTCTGGGAGACAGGGTGGCAACAAGTGTAGTTTTCTGGTGAGGCTGTGTTTGAGGCCAGGACTCTCCCCATGCCTAAGACGGGAACTGTAGGGCGGCGACTGCCGAAACGTCCCCTCAGGCGCTTTGACAGACTCGCGGAAGTGGAGTTGTCAGATGAAAACACGGGTCGCCAGGAAGAGTTCCATTTCAGGCACGTGATTCAAATGTATCTTAGTGTAAGTATATCCCAGGCCACATCTGGGATATACTTACGCTGAAGAAGTACTCTCCAAGTTTCTGAACTTCCAACAACCAGGCGTCTTGCAGTTTTTCCCTTTTTTTTTTTTTTTGAGTTGGAGTCTCACTCTGTCGCCCAGACTGGAGCGCAGTGGCTGCTCCCGGCCACCGCAGCCTCGACCTGCTGGGCTCCGGCGATCCTTCCACCTCAGCCTTTCGAGTAGCCGGAATTACAGGCATGCGCTACCACAGCCGGCTGATTTTTTTATTTATTGTAGAGATGAGGTCTCGCTGCCCAGGCGGGTCTCGAACCCGCGGGCTCAGGCAATCCACTCACCTCAGCCTCCCAAAGGCACGGATTACAGGCTGAGCCACCGAGCCCGGCTCCTTTTTATTCTTTAGTAGCGACGAGGTCTCGCTGTGTTTCCCAGGCTGGTCTCAAACGCCTGGCCTCAAGCCATCCTCCCGTCTCGGCCTCCCAAAGTCCTGGGACGGCAGGCCCGAGCCACCACGCCTGGTCTCTTAATTACTTCAAACCACAGAAGGCTTCAGACAGACAGGCATTTCGAGGCCACCCTCCGTCTCCCTGTCTGGAGGGGGCTGCCCTGGCCTTTGGGACCCTGAGGCAGGAGAGGGCCCGAGGGGGGAGAGGGAAGGACGTGGAGGAAGTGGCTGGGGTGCAGGACCCAACCCAGACGGGCAGGTGAGGCGGCAGGTGGGCCTGGCTGGGCCCAGCCCTGTGGGGGAGGGGACTCCAGGAGCCACTTCCTGTTTCTCCTGGTCCTGGAAAGTCCCCGCGTTCCCCAGCGGGCACCGCCTCCCTGCCAGCCCTCCCGGGCCGGGGGCTCCCCACTTCTGCTTTCTGCGCCCACTTCCCTCCCGGACCCCAGCCTCGGGGCCACCTCCTGTCTCTCCCGCCCTCCCTGCTTCTCTCCGTCTCACGCCCAGTCAGGTCCTTCCCTGTGGGCGGAAGGGGAGACTGAGGCTTCAGAGGGCCCGTCCTGGCCGTGAAGAGCAAAGTCCGTCTCCCTGTGTGTGTGTGTGTGTGTGTGTGTGTGTGTGTGTGTGTGTCTCCTGCCTCTGTCTCTCCTGTCTCTCTGTCTATCTCTGTCTCTTCTGTCTCTCCCCTTGTCTCTCTGTCTCTCTCTCTCTACCCCTTCCAACTCTGTGTCTCTGTCTCTCTCACTGTCTCTGTGTTTTTCTGTCTCCTGCTCTGTCTCTTTCTGTCTCTGTCTCTCTTCCTATCTCCGTTTCTCTGTCTCTATACCTGTCTCTGTGTCTCTGTCGCTCTCCCTGTCTCTGTCTCTCTGTCTTTCCCTATCCTACCCTGTGTCTCTCTTCTTGTCGGTGTCTCTCTCTTCCTGTCTGACCCTGCGTTTCTCTGTCTCTCTGTCTCTCTCCCTGTCCGACCCTGTGTCTCTCTGTCTCTCTGTTCCTCTCCGTCTCTCTGTTCCTCTCCCTGTCTGTGTCTCCCTGTCTCTTTCCCTATCTGACCCTGTGTCTCTGTCTCTCTTCCTGTCTGTGTCTCTCTCTGTCTCTCTCTTCCCATCTGTATCTCTGTCTCTGTCTCTCTCCCTGTCCATGTCTCTCTGTCTCCCTGCCTGTATCTCTCTGTCTCCCCGTCTCTGCCTCTCTGTCTCTCTCCCTGCGTCTCTCTGTCTCTCTCCCTGTCTGACCCTGCGTTTCTCTGTCTCTCTGTTCCTCTCCCTGTCTGTGTCTCCCTGTCTCTTTCCCTATCTGACCCTGTGTCTCTGTCTCCCTTCCTGTCTATGTCTCTCTCTTCCCATCTGTATCTCTGTCTCTGTCTCTCTCCCTGTCCATGTCTCTCTGTCTCCCTGCCTGTATCTCTCTGTCTCCCTGTCTCTGCCTCTCTGTCTCTCTCCCTGCGTCTCTCTGTCTCTCTCCCTGCCTGACCCTGCCTGTCTCCACCCATTCCGGCCCCTCCAGCCCCCTCCCGCCTGTCCTCCCCTCCCTCTCTGTGTCTCCAGGCAAAGCTGGCCGGAAGTGTTAGGGCCCAGCGAGTCCTGCCAGCCAGGCCATGGCTGCCCGGGGACGTCCAGGATCACAACCCAATCAGATGGGCTTGAGCTCCCGCGGGGGGACCAGAGGCCAGGACACCTGCTGAAAGGACCATGAACACACGGCCCGGCGCCCAGGGTGGGGACAGACTCCGTGGGCCGTGGGGGTCAGGGCCGTGTTCCACACGGGCCTCGACAGGCCGGGTGGAGAAGTGGTCCCGGCGCACCTGCTGCTGGAGACCCCAGGATGGGCGTCCAGGAGCCCTCACGGGGCTCAGCGCGGGGCAGGGCAGCTGGGCAGGAGGCGGGAAGGGGACCCGGCAGAGGCCCGGGAAGCTGGGCGAGGCCTTCATTGGGGGCAGTAGGGAGCCATCGACAGCAACGGAGCAACCAAGTGCTATGGTCAGGGTGTGGCTAAACATCACTTACCTGCCACCATGGGCTGCAGAGGGTCAGTGCCAGGGCCACACTTGGGATCAGAGGGCACCTCTGGTGGCAACACTAAAGCTGGGGGGCAGCTGAGTTGTGTCCCAATGACGAAGAAAAGAGCCATACTTTTTTTTTTGAATCGGAGTCTCACTCCGTCGCCCAGACTGGAGTGCAGCGGCCGCTCCCGGCCACCGCAGCCTCGACCTGCCGGGC
>NW_007259622.1:56344-62549 GCF_000164805.1 Carlito syrichta
GGCTGAGGCGGAAGGATCGCTGGAGCCCAGCAGGTGAGGCTGCGGTGGCCAGGAGCGGCCACTGCTCTCCAGCCTGGGCAACAGTGAGACTCTGACTCAAAAAAAAAATTGGCCTGGCTCAGTGGCTCAGCTTGTAATCCCAGCACTTTGGGGGGCCAAGGAGGGTGAATTGTCTGAGCCCAGGGGTTCAAGACCCGCCTGGGCAACTTGGTGAGACCCCCATCACTACAATAAATCAAAAAATTAGCCGGGCATGGTAGCATGTGCCTGTAGTTCCAGCTACATGAAAGGCTGAGGTGGAAGGATTGTCTGAGCCCAGCAGGTCAATGCTGGGGTGGCCAGGAGCGTGCCACTGCCCTCCAGCCTGGGTGACAGAATGAGACTCCAATTAAAAAAACAACAACAACAATTTTTTAGTTTTTGAGTCAGAGTCTCACTCTGTGATCCAGGGTGGAGTGCAACAGTGCAATCACGGCTCACCGCAGCCTTGACCTGCTGGGCTCCGGTGATCCTTCCGCCTCAGGCTTCCAAGTAGCTGGAACTACAGGCATGCACTACCACACCCGGCTAATTTTTTTATTAATTGTAGAGATGAGGTCTCACCAAGTTGCCCAGGCAGGTCTCGAACCCTTGGGCTCAAGCAACCCTCTTTCCTCCACCTCCCAAAGTGCTGGGATTATAGGCATGAACCACTGCGCCTGGCTAAATTTTATTTTTTTTTAGTTGGGTGGAGTCTTACTCCATCACCCAGGCTAGAATACAGTGGCACACTCACAGTCACTGCAGCCTCGACCTGCTGGGTTCCAGCGATCCTGTCTCAGCCTTCCAAGTAGCCAGAACTACAAGCATGTGCTAGCACACCCGGCTAATTTTTTTTTTTTTTTTTGAGTTGGAGTCTCACGCTGTCGCCTAGACTGGAGTGCAGTGGCCGCTCCCGGCCACCGCAGCCTCTACCCGCTGGGCTCTGGCAATCCTTCCGCCTCAGCCTTCCAAGTAGCCGGAATTACAGGCACGCGCTACCACACCCGGCTGATTTTTTGATTTATTGCAGAGATGAGGTCTCGCTGCCCAGGCGGGTCATGAACCCGCGGGCTCAGGCCATCCACTCACCTCAGCCTCCTAAAGGCGCGGGATTACAGGCTGAGCCACCGAGCCCGGCTAATTTTTTATTTATTGTAGAGACGAGGTCTTGCCAAGTTGCCCAGGCTGGTCTCGAACCTGCGGGCTCAGGTAATCCACTCGGCTCGGTCTCCCAAAGTGCTAGGATGACAGGCTGAGCCACCGAGCCTGGCCCTTTCTCTCTTTTTTTAAAATTTAAAATAGAGACAGAGTCTCACTATGTTGCCCAGGCTAGACTCAAATTCCTGGGCTCAAGCAGTCCTCCCACCTCGGACTCCCAAAGTGCTGGGACGACAGGCATGAGCCACTGCACCTAATCTTGAATTTCTTTCTATCAAGAGCCAGTCGAAGCCGGACTCAGTGGCTCAGCCTGTAATCCCGCGCCCTTGGGAGGCTGAGGTGAGTGGATTGCCTGAGCCCGCGGGTTCAAGACCCACCTGGGCAACTTGGCGAGACCTCATCTCTACAATAAATCAAAATGAGCCGGGCGTGGTAGCGCACACCTGTAGTTCCAGCTACTCTTGGAAGGCTGAGGCGGAAGGATCGCCGGAGCCCACCAGGCCAAGGCTGCGGTGGCCGGGAGCGGCCGCTGCACTCCTTTCTGGGCGACAGAGTGAGACTCCAACTCAAAAAAAAAAAAAAAAAAGAGCCAATCGTGAGCCAGGCTTGCATTGGGGGAAGGGGTGAGGCCCCTTAGGACGACCCCTCACCCTATGCTCTGCACCAAACCCCATGTCAGAGGGGTTTGGTGCAGAGGCCTTGAATGCATTCAGGGCAGAGGCCTTGAATGCCAGGACAAGTAGCTTGGCTTGGGCCGCAGGGCAACGGGGAGCCATGGGAGGACCTAGAGACCCGGAGGATATGCGGCAGGATGGGCGCAGCGAGGGGAGAGGACCTGGGGCCTACGGGTTGGGCCACGAGGTGGGGGTCGGTTGAGGCCACGAATCCATCCAAGACACACTTATTGGGAACCACAGGGGTCAGGCCCCACTGGTGGGTGACAGGGCCAGGTCGGGGAGCAGAGCAGCCCAGGGAGGCTCTCAGGCCACATGCGAGCACAGGCGTCTGCACGTCGGCCGCTGCCACATGAGCTCTGGGTAAGACTCCTAGGGAGTGGAACGTGCCCCGGCCCCACCCTTGCTGTCCAGGGCATGCCCGGCCTCCGGCGAGTGTCATGTCACCTGCGTGGGGACTTTCCAAACCTCCCCTTGGACCCCTGCCCGCCTCCAAGGAAATTCCAGAGAAGCCCAGAGGGTGCTGGCTGATTCACCCCAGCGGCAATGGCCGAGAGGGGCCAGGAGGCGCGGGCCACGGGCACATTCAGAGAAGTTCACAGACTCTGGCCTCCGCCTCTCAGGCCAGTTCCTGCTGCACCGCAGGGTGCCTGGGGGGAACCTGGCCTCCCCGCCACACACCCAGTCGGGCTTGGACGGGGCTCTGGGTGAGAATCAGGCCGGGTGCGGAGGCTCACGCCTGTCATCCCAGCCCTTTGGGAGGCCGGGGCGGGAGAATCAGCTGAGCCCAGGAGCGTGAGACCGGCCTCGGCAACATAGCCAGACCCTGTCTCTACAAAAAAAACATAAAAATGAGGCCAGGCTTGGTGGCTCAGCCTGTCATCCCAGCACTTTGGGAGGCCGAGGCGTGTGGATTGCCTGAGCCTGCAGGTTCGAGACCGGCCCGGGAGCTTGGCGAGACCTCGTCTCTACAATAAATCAAAAATTAGCCAGGCGTGGTAGTGCACGCCTGTAGTTCTGGCCACTTGGAGGGCTGAGGCGGAAGGATGGCCGGAGCCCAGCGGGTTGACGCTGCGGTGGCTGTGAGCGTGCCACTGCGCTCCAGCCGGGGCCACAGAGTGAGACTCCAACTCAAAAAAAAATTAGCTCGGCGTGGTGGTGCCTGTAGTGCCAGTTACTTGGGATGCTGAGGCAGGAGGAGAGCCTGAGCCCAGGAGGTAAAGGCTGCAGTGAGCCGTGATCCTGCCACTGCACTCCAGCTTGGGCCACAGAGCCAGACCCCGACTCTAGATAAATAAAAAATAAAGGCAGCCTGGGAGGCCAAGGCGAGTGGATGGCCTGAGCCCGCGGGTTCAAGACCCGCCTGGGCAACTTGGCGAGACCTCCTCTCTACAATAAATCAAAAAATTAGCCGGGCGTGGTAGTGCGCGCCTGTAGTTCCAGCTACTTGGAAGGCTGAGGCGGAAGGATCTCCGGAGCCCAGCAGGTCGAGGCTGCGATGGCCGGGAGCATGCCACTGCACTCCAGTCTGGGTGACAGGGTGAGACCCCAACTCAAAAAAAGAAAATTAGGCTCAGCACGGTAGCTCTGTGGATTTTGGGGAGACTCTGGTAAGTACCAGAATGTGTTAACCTTTTGGAGTGGGATTGGGCCATGCTGAGGACTTTATGGCCAAAAAAGAATCCTCAGCCGGGCACTGTGGTTCAAGCCTGTCATCCCAGCACTTTGGGAGGCCGAGGTGAGAAGATTGCCTGAGGCCAGGGGTTCGTGACCAGCCTGGGGAACATGGTGAGACCCCCCTCTCTACAATAAATCACACACACAAAAAAACTACCTGGCCGTGGTGGCATGTGTCTGTAGTTCCAGCCACTTGGAAGGCTGAGCCCAACAGGTCGAGGCTGTGGTGGCCGGGAGCGTGCCACTGCCCTCCAGCCTGGACGACAGAGTGAGACTCCGACTCAAAAAAAAAAGAATTAAAGCGCGTTAACCTAAACAGCACTACACTGGATGACCTAAACATCCATCCATGGATACAGAGTCAGAATGTGGCCCATCCACACGTGGACACGACTCGGCCACAAACAGGAAGGAGGCTCCAACAGCATGGAGGGACCTTGGGGACGTCGCGTCAGCGAGACCCAGACACAGAAGGGCACACGGTGTGGCTCCATGTATGTGAAATGTCCAGAAGAGGTCAGTCCACGGAGACAGGATGTGGATGCGTGGGTGCTGGGGCTAAGGAGTGATGGCAGATGGGGGCGGGGCTTCCCTTTGGGGTATTGGAATGTCCTGGAATTCGATAGAGGTGATGGTCGTGCAACGTTGTGAATGGGCTCAATGCCGCAGAGTGGGCCACCTCAAAATAGTGAATCGTATAAATGAATTTCGCCTCCAGTAAAAAAGAAGTCAAAGAACCAGCCCTGGTGCTCAGTGGCAGATGTCACAGCCACGCCCCAAAGTCAAGCTGCAAATACGAGGCTCAGATCAGGTTGGAGTCCCAACTCCCATTAAAAAGCCCCGCAAGGCCGAACACGGTGGCTCAGCCTGTCATCCCACCAATTTGGGAAGCAGAGGTGAGTGGATTGCCTGAGTCCGCGGGTTCGAGACCAGCCCGGGCAACTTGGTAAGACCTCGTCTCCACAATAAATCACAAAAAACTAGCCGGGCGTGGTGGCATGTGTCTGTAGTTCCAGCTACTTGAAAGACTGAGGCGGAAGGATCACCTAAGCCCAGCAGGTCGAGGCTGTGATGGCCGTGAACATGCCACTGCACTCCAGCTTGGGCAACAAAGAGTGAGACTCCAACTCAAAAAATAAATAAAAAGTCCCACATGCCGAGCACGGTGGCTCACGCCTATCATCCCAGTACTTTGGGAGGCCAAGGCACGAGGATTACAGGAGCCCAGGAGCTCGAGACCAGCCTGGGCAACATGGTGAGACCTTGTCTCTACAGAAAGAAAAAAAATGAGCCGGGCATGGTGGCGCCTGTAGTCCCTGCTACTTGGGAGGCCGAGGCAGAAGGGTGGCCTGAGCTCAGGAGGTCGAGGCTGTGGTGGCCATGATTGTGCCACTGCTCTCCAGCCTGGGCAAAAGAGCAAGGAGTCTCCCTCCAGACCCCTCATCCTGCTCCTCCTCAGACAAACCCCACTGAGGAACCGTCTGCGAGCCACCCAATCTGCCTCCTCGAAGCTGTCCACGCACCTCAAACAAGGAACACCTGGGGAACTGTCAGAGCTGCAGGAGACCACGGAGACATGAGGACATGTATGCCATGTGGGGGCCCTGGGACAGGGAAAGAAAAAGGACAAAAGGGGAAACTGAGGAAACCTGCATGAATTATGGATGTCAGTTAGTCACAATGTATTAATACTGTTTCATGCCGGGTGCGGAAGCACACACCTGTCATCTCAGCACTTTGGGAGGCCGACACAGGAGGATTGCCTGAGTTTAGGGGTTTGAGACCAGCCAGGACAATTTTGCAAGACCTCATCTCCACAATAAATAAAAAAATTAGCCGGGCTCGGTGGCTCAGCCTGTAATCCTGCACCTTTGGGAGGCTGAGGTGAGTGGATTGCCCGAGCCCGCGGGTTCGAGACCGACCTGGGCAGCGAGACCTCATCTCTACAATAAATCAAAAAATCAGCCGGGTGTGGGAGCGCATGCCTTTAATTCCAGCTACTTGGAAGGCTGAGGCGGAAGGATCGCCGGAGCCCAGCAGGTCGAGGCTGCGGTGGCCGGGAGCAGCCACTGCACTCCAGTCTGGGCGACAGAGTGAGACTCCAACTCAAAAAAAAATTAGCTGGGCTTGGTGACGTGTGCCTGTCTTCCCAGCTACTTGGAAGGCTGATGCAGAAGGATCACCGGGGCCCAGCAGATCGAGGCTGTGGTGGCCATGAGTCTGCCACTGCCCTCCAGCCTGGGCGACAGAGAATCCAACTCAAAAAAAAATATATATATATACTGTTTCATGCCGGGTGCGGCAGTGCATGCCTGTCATTCCATCACTTTGGGAGGCCAAGGCGGGAGTATTGCCTGAGTCCAGGGGTTTGAGACCAGCCTGGTCAATTTGGTGAGACCTCGTCTCTACAATAAATCAAAAAAGTAGCCGAAGCCGGGCTCGGTGGCTCATCCCACGCCTTTGGGAGGCTGAGGTGAGTGGATTGCCTGAGCCCGCGGGTTCGAGACCCGCCTGGGCAGCGAGACCTCATCTCTACAATAAATAAAAAAAAATCAGCTGGGTGTGGTAGCGCATACCTGTAATTCCGGCTACTCGGAAGGCTGAGGCAGAAGGATCACCGCAGTCCAGCAGGTCGAGGCGGCAGGGGCCGGCAGCGGCCACTGCACTCCAGTCTG
>NW_007259623.1:0-2207 GCF_000164805.1 Carlito syrichta
CCATAAAAAAGGAACAAAATCATGAATTTCACAGCAACTTGGATGGAACTAGAGTCTATAATACTGAGTGACCTCTCAAAGAAACACATATCCAAATATCACATGTTCTCACTCATATAATGGACCTTTAACCTCCAATGTAATACTGTAAGAAAATGACTGACAGTAGTGGGAAACTAAGGGGGGGAGATGGGATTAACAGTAGCAAATATCTGTCTGGTGATGGGGAAACACCTCTTATCAACAGGGTGCCTGAATGAAACACATTTGTATACCTAACCCTTAACTGTACTCCACAACATTATAATAAAAAAATATTGATTAAAAAAGAAAGAAATCTAAATATATATATATATTTAGAAGCCCGAGCCCCTTGTAGTATACTCCTAATTTGTTCCTACAGATAAAACTGTCAACCAGTTTTTATCTGAAAGTCTTATTGTTCTCCTACATAAAACAAGGTACTCTTCTTCTATTTTGGGGTATGTTCAGGGAAAATGGAAGTGAACAAAAAAGAAAATATATTCATCCTCTAGTTGGGAAATGGAGGTGAACAAAAATTAGCAAATATATAGACACAAGTATAAACACATGAATAAAAATTAGGTAATTTGGTAAAATAAATAGTATGTAAGGTAAGTAGTATGGGGAAATCAAATGCAGGGTAGAGGGAGGAAGAGTGGTAGTTGATAGGGGGAGGTTACACTTGATAATTATACTGGAAGTGAAATTCAAGAAGGAACATGAAGGGTTCTAGAAACCACCAAGGTGCATATCTGGAAAATGAGTGTTTCAGGCAGATGGAATAGCCAGATGGGAAGACCATAAGGCAAGACATTCCACAGAGTATTCAAGAAACAGAAAGGACATTAGTGTGTTTGTAAAAAGAAAAGAGCGTTTTATGTGGAGAGGAGAAAACGATGTAATCAGGAAGTAAATGGACAGTTGAGAATCCAGGACTTTGGGTGCATTTTGAGGACTTTGGCTTTTGCTTAGCATAGTCCATTGAAGAAGTTTGAATGATATGATCTGACTTATGTTTTGGGAGATGCTCTATAAAAGTCACTTTGATTAGAGACTGCCAGGAGAGTCAGGACAAGATCAGGAAGATGAATAATTGATTCAAAAAATTGATTTACTCTAAGTTGTTAGATCTGGCATTGTCAAGACAGGTCTATAGATAATTTTGAATGACCTGTAAGCTAAGCATAATTCTCACATGTTTAAAGGGTCCTGAAGAAGGAGAAAGGGGAAGAGGAAAAGCAGGAGGAGAAAAAAGGGGATGAGAAGGAAGAAAAGGAATTGCAAAAACTGTGTATGGACCACAAAGCCAAAAATCTTCCAAATCTGGAAAGTGCTTGCCTGCCGTGACCCACATGGCTGCCTTGAGGGTCCCGAGAGAGAGCAGCAAGACATTAAAAAAGTCACAGACACGAAAACATGAAGAAAAGCTGGGGCCAGGTGGGACACTTTCCTCTGATGGAGGCGAAGTGACCCTGAACTAGCTCAACATGTTTATTTTATAATCAAGCACAAAGGAAGTTGGAAGGGATTCAAGGTCTGTGAGGGAGCCATAACGGAATTTTGTTGCTACCTGAAAGGTGAGCTGTTCCATGGTTATCTTGTTGTAGCTAAGGCTTTATCTGTATTATTTGCACCCAGTCGTGTGGGCATCTGAGATGCTGTTCCATGTAGCAGGCTGCTTCCCTTGCTCTTTGGCTAGGATGCAGAGCAACCAAGCGAGAACTTGCCTTCACTTGGGGCCTTGTCTTGCTCAAGGCCTACTCTCCAGACAGTGTTCATTCACTCCCCACATTTGCCAAAATTTGAAGTAAAGCATCTGACAGCAGGTTCTCAACAGAATTTTTCAAAGAAGGAATACATGAGAGAATTAGTTGCCAAATATGTTGTAAAGTGATGGGAGTTGAGAAATATCTATGGCTTCATTCCCAAGTTTCACCAAAAGACTATAAATGTCCATTGAGTTATTGACTAGTAGACTGGCCGGGCTCGGTGGCTCAGCCTGTAATCCCGCGCCTTTGGGAGGCTGAGGTGAGTGGATCGCCTGAGCCCGCGGGTTCGAGACCCACCTGAGCAGCGAGACCTCATCTCAACAATAAATCAAAAAAATCAGCCGGGCGTGGTAGCGCATGCCTGTAATTCCGGCTACTCGGAAGGCTGAGGCGGAAGGATCGCCGGAGCCCAGC
>NW_007259623.1:2781-4435 GCF_000164805.1 Carlito syrichta
ATAAATCAAAAAATTAGCCGGGTGTGGTAGTGTGTGCCTGTAGTTCCAGCTACTTGGAAGATTGAGGTGGAAGGATCACTGGAGCCCAGCAGGTCGAGGCTGCAGTGGCCAGGAG
This sequence comes from Carlito syrichta, assembly GCF_000164805.1. Classification (NCBI taxonomy): domain Eukaryota; kingdom Metazoa; phylum Chordata; class Mammalia; order Primates; family Tarsiidae; genus Carlito; species Carlito syrichta. The sequence goes on from NW_007259623.1 coordinate 2,897, forward strand.
TGGCTACTGCACTCCAGTCTGGGCAACAGAATGAGACTCCAACTCAAAAAAAAAATACTAGAATAAAGGGATTGGCAGTAGTGGGAAACTGCCAGGGGAGGGGCGAGGGACACACTTCATCAATAAGCGTAATTTGTCTCAAACCAAGTCAAGTGGGGACCAAAGTGAGGCCCAAACCTGTACAATAACCATTTGTATTATAACCCAGAATTATGCTACTCATTTTTCAAATAAAAAAGAGAAATGACCATATTCAAAATGCTTAGTGATTGATTTCTCAAGGAATAGAATAAGTGTAATATATTGTTTTAAAAAGTATGACATGTGATCATATATTGTCAGAGTTCCTATAGAAAGTCTGGGTCCAACATTTGCTCCAGCTTATTTTTTTTCAAACAAGCAAAATCAAGAGATTATTCCTTATTGAACTCTTCTCAAATGATATCAAGAAACTATAGTTCACTTGAAGCCATTTCTGCAACTGGAAACATTAGAAAGAGCTTATAATATTTATCTTCTTTTCAAACAGAATTAGGGCCTGAGCAATACAGTTTTGTGTCTTAACCAATTCAGCCTTGTTAGGGATGGAAGTCGACATGTTCTCTGACAAATAAATATTGTGAGCAGAAGGCTAAAAACAATTGTGTAGTAAGTTAATTAGGTCAGCATAATTTTTTAAGTGAAAAATCTAAAAAACTATTTTTACTAATCTCTGACTCTTAGTTTTCCCTGTATTTGTCTGGTATACAACCTCAGCTGAAGAGGGAATATAAGTCAATGAAATCACTCAAAGAAACAAGATTTGAACTATGTGAAGTCATGTATAATCTCCAGTTCACTTTTGTCATACTGATGTCTTCAATTCCTGGGAAAATAATACTTGTTTTCCTGATCCTTACACACAAGAGTCAATGTTTCCTCTCGGGCATAAAAGTGTCGAGAGTAATATTTACTTGACAATAATGTGTAAAGAAAGGTAAACCTAGTTGGCGTGCTCACAATGACCACATTGTGTGATCATATTTTCTTCCTAAACATTGCTCCACAATTAACATGCAAATAAATGATGTGATTGCTTCCTAGACATATTCCGAGAAGGCCAAAGAAACTGGCTTCTTATCCATATAGAAAAATCTACTGGTAAATTTCTTTCAGGATAGACCCAAATTGATCTAGAAAAGGATTTCATATATTTACATTCTTCAAAGTAGACAAAAAACAACATCAACAAAACCCAAAACTCTAGACTGCAAAGTTGAATAAGAAGAGAAATGTGGTGTGATGCTATGGTGACAATCGGTGGTCCCTGCCCTATATTTTCTGAGGAGATTGGAGCCCAGAGCCAACCATAGGCAAGTTAGGAGTTGAAGTAAAAACCTCCTCCTAGGGTGCATGAGCGTATCATAGCTATGCCACAGCACTAAGCATGGGAAGAACTACTGAAAAAAAGAAAATGGTAATACAGTACATCTACATGAGAAGGGGACACACAGGATGAAGCACAGGCTCTGGACTCACAACCCAGGGTTCAAAGTCTGG
>NW_007259623.1:5402-6383 GCF_000164805.1 Carlito syrichta
CCACGGCCTGATTCCTGGGTCAAGCCCCAAAGAAGGAACCCACCCTGTCTGCTGGGAACTTGCTGATAAATGGGCGCTTGACCTCCATAAGAAGTCCTCCTCTCAGCCACAAGTATACCTTCCTGCATTCCCCACCTGAACAGGTCATCATACCTTAGAAACTGACACCATCCAAGCTCCCCAAGAAGATCCACAGGAGGTCCCAAGAAGAGCCCCAAAAGGTGATGAAAGAGGAGGATCAGGTTGAGACCAGAGAGCAGGAGGTCAGCAAAAAGGCCCACCTCTTTTGCAGGGAGAAGGTATCATTGACACCTAAGCCCCTCCAGACACTGTCTTCCTTGGAGTTCAGTCTTGTGCTTCTGGAGGGAAGCCTCCCTTGATCATACTCCAAGAAGAAGTGAGAAGATCCAAGTGTCTCCGTTGAGCTCCTTCTGGGAAGAACATATCTATCCCTGCCATGCAACTCTGCTGGGGAAGTCCTGCCTCTTGGGGCAGATGCCATCATGCTCTTGGACCCAGTCCCAGGCTTCTCCTGGCAGTTGAGGCAGTCCACCAAGGGAATGCTGGAGTGTCCAGCTCTTCAGACTTTCGGATGTTGCTGATGCTGGAGAAGGAGATGCAGGGCACCGAGCTGTCATATATTCCACCATGAGCTCTTCCTCGCCCAGAGCTGCCAGTCAAGACCCTGAAAGGATAAGGTCGATTCCATTGCTACTGTTTCTGTCACCTCCACTACAACTGTTGGGATAGAGAAGAGTTGCCCCTGCAACCCTAATATACTTGCGTGGCTATTCAGAAAGATCTAGGCTCCTTGAGCAAGAACATTGGATGTATAAAAGTTAGTACAATCTTGGAGAAGATTTGGGGGATAAAACAGAAACCATGGCTCACAGCAGTGCCACCCAATTTGTGTCTTTTTTTACCTCACCTTCTGGGAAGACCACAGACTTTCTGCCTCTGGTCACTTACACTTTGCAGGTT
>NW_007259624.1:0-6750 GCF_000164805.1 Carlito syrichta
TTTTTTTTTTTTTAAGCAGGATAATTGAGAGGACAGAAAAGCTTCCACAGTGGGAAGGGACCCGAGGGGGTTGCCTTCTCGCCTTGTCTTCTATAGCATTCTTACTGTTTTCTTACAATGTGTTTCATTTTGAGCTTCCAATCTGCATATGACAGTTTATTGCTGTGTGATTTTTAGAAATACTGTGTGCTGCAAGGTTAGTACATAACAGTTAACTCTCTGTTGAATCTGTTAGGCTCAAATATTATGTCATCTTCTATACCCATCAGACTTTTTGTTCTCTGTTAACACCCTACTTTGGATGATCACAAGCATATTAATCTCATCGTACCTCTTGCTTTCTGCTACTCTGTTAGCCATTCTGTTCTTTGGACAAGATCATGGATATTTGTTTCTAAACCTCATTTGCTTTGATTGCTTTAGAGCTCTATCTGGATTTTCTGATTATCTTATTAATATCATCTAATTGATAACATTATTTGTACAATTTTTAAAACTCTTTTAGTACTGTCAAGTAAAATTAGTTGGTCTTCTCTACAGCTCTCTGAGGTTTGTAAGGCAGGCATATGCCTTTTGTAGCAGATGACAGAAACAAGGACAGAATCATTTAAGTGACTACTCAAGCCAATGCCAGCAAATCAGTGGTAAAACTGGAGCTTGACCCGGTCTCCTGATTCATTTGCCATATACTCCCTTTAAAAAGGAAAAGAATTTCTAATTCATAGACATTACATCATCTTTATCTTTTCCCTTGAGGTTAAAGATGGGAAATAGGTAACATCATATCAATCATGCTCATAGCTGGGCAGAAGCAGTAATGAATTTCATTTGTATTACTCTCATAGTTTCCTGTTCTTAAAATTACAGTTCCTTTTAACTACAACCCTAATTGCTGTCACGTTCCATTATGGAGGAAGGAAGCAATATTTTATCTTATCTCTTGAAAATTAATGTTGAAATGAAAACTATTTCCCTTAGTAATTAGAAATTATTTTATTTTGACTGTTTGAAATTCATCTTTAATATAAAAATAATTTGCTATTGTTGTCATGCACATTCATTAAAGAACCAAATAATATGGTTAATGCTATGGTGTTTGGTAAAACATTAACCATAGTTTTAACTAATCTCTGCATTTAAAGGGGGAAATTTTAAATTCATGCTTTCTGCTTAGAAAATTTCCAAAGTTTTCATTCTAACTAATTGTTTCCATGCAGCACATAAGCTAGAATTTCTTACAATTACAGTTGATCCATGAACAAAGCAGGGGTTAGAAGTGCCAACCTCCTGCACAGTTAAAAATTCTAGTATAACTTTTGACTCTCTAAAAGCGTAACTACCAAGAGCCTACTGTTGACTGGAACCCTTACTGATAACACAGTCAATTAGCACATTTTGTATGATATATGTATTACAATAAAGTAAGCTACAGAAAAGAACATGTTATTAAGAAAATCATAAGCCGGACTCAGTCGCTCAGCCTGTAATCCCACGCCTTTGGGAGGCTGAGATGAGTGGATTGCCTGAGCCCACGGGTTCGAGACCCGCCTGGGCAGCAAGACCTCATCTCTACAATAAATCAAAAATCAGCCGGACGTGGTAGCACATGCCTGTAATTCCGGCTACTTGGAAGGCTGAGGCGGAAGGATCGCCGGAGCCCAGCAAGTCGAGGCTGCGGTGGCCAGGAGTGGCCACTGTACTCCAGTCTGGGCAACAGAATGAGACTCCAACTCAAAAAAAAAAAGAAAATCATAAATGCTGGACACGGTGGCTCAAGTCTGTAATCCCAGCACTTTGGGAGACCGAGGTGAAAGGATTGCCTAAATTCAGGGGTTCTAGACCAGTCTGGGCAACTTGGTGAGACCTCGTCTCTACAAGAAATCAAAAAATAAGCCGGGCATGATGGGGCATGCTTGTAGTTCCAGCTACTTGGAAGGCTGAAACGGAAGGTCGAGTCTGCGGTGGCCGAGAGCATGCCACGGCCCTCCAATCTGGGTTACAGAGTAAGACTCCAACTCAAAAAAAAAGAAAAGAAAATCATAAAGAAGAGAGAACCTATATACTGTTCATTAACTGGAAATGACATCCTAAAGGTCTTCATTCTCATCATGTTGAATAGGCTGAAAAGGAGGAGGAGAAAAAGGAGGAAGAGAAGGGGTTTGTCTTGCTGTCCTGGGTGGCAGAGGTGGAAAAAAATTCATGTACAAGTGGCTCTACACGGATCAAATCCATGTTGTCCAAGGGCCAACTATCTTCTTTACCACAACCTTGTAAGAGTAGCTACTATTTTATAGCCCCATTTTATAGCCAGGTATTATATTCAACAGTAAATATTGTCTTCTGCCTCTCCTTCAGCTTCTGGAATTTCTGCAGCCCTGATCAGTACAAGATGGACCCTGTGGTCTTGAGTTACATGGACAGTCTACTGCGGCAATCGGATGTATCTCTATTGGATCCTCCAAGCTGGCTCAATGACCATATTATTGGGTTTGCCTTTGAGTACTTTGCCAACAATCAGTTTCATGACTACTCAGACCATGTCTGCTTCATCAGCCCTGAAGTCACCCAGTTCATCAAGTGTACTAGCAACCCAGCAGAGATCGCCATGTTCCTTGAGCCACTGGACCTCCCCCACAAGAGAGTTGTATTTTTAGCCATTAATGACAACTCTAACCATGCAGCCGGGGGAACCCACTGGAGTTTGTTGGTTTATCTCCAAGATAAAAATAGCTTTTTTCATTATGATTCCCATAGCAGGAGCAACTCAGTCCATGCAAAGCAGGTAGCAAAAAAACTGGAGGCTTTCTTAGGCAGCAAAGGAGACAAACTGGTCTTTGTGGAAGAGAAAGCCCCTGCTCAACAAAACAGCTACGACTGTGGGATGTATGTGATATGTAACACTGAGGCCTTGTGTCAGAACTTCTTCAGGCAGCAGACAGAATCACTGCTGCAGCTACTCACCCCTACATACATCACAAGAAAGAGGGAAGAGTGGAAAGATCTCATTGCCAGACTTGCTAAAAAGTAGCCATGGAATACATTTGTGACTTTCGAAGTCTCCTCTTTTTGCCCTTTCCCGTTTGTTGGATGGCTGCAATCTCAGGCCTGAGGGAAGATGCCTGGTAGAGGAAAGCTTAGTATTCTTTTTTTTTTTCCTAAAAGAATATTGTCCTCTGCATTATCCTAATGGAAAATTTCACTTCACCTTTGACTTGAGAGCAATATGTTCTGTGACTATGTCTTGAAACTATACACCAAAACCTTACAACCAATTTATCTGAACACTTATTACATATGAGATTCAAGTAAGACTTTTCTTATTGGTATAAAATTAAATTCCATTTTCTCCCTTATACGCATTGACTTATACTGAAGAAGAAGAAGCAGTATTCTGAAAACAAATCAAGAATATATGCTGTGTAGAGGAATGCGAGGAAGAAAACTATAGAATAGAAGTAAAAACTTGTTGCACAGCCTACATAATTAAAGAGAGCAACCATCTGGAAGCAGATCAAGGTCTAAGTTCATTCAAGACCTAAATGTGAGAATCAGTTCTTCAGTTGTGTGTGATAGCTCTTCCATTCACCATGAAAAGGCCTTCCCAGCTATCTGCATAACCTTTGCAGATACTTGATATAGATGATGATAGCCTGTCTTCCTCCATCTGACTCCTGGAATGCTCGAAGAAAGGGGGAACCTCAAGTCACTTCATTAAAACCAATGTCAGCCGGGCTCGGTGGCTCAGCCTGTAATCCCGTGCCTTTGGGAGGCTGAGGTGAGTGGATTGCCTGAGCCCACGGGTTCAAGACCCGCCTGGGCAGCGAGACCTCATCTCTGCAATAAATCAAAAAATCAGCCGGGCGTGGTAGCACGCGCCTGTAATTCCGGCTACTTGGAAGGCTGAGGCGGGAGGATCACCAGAGCCCAGCAGGTCGAGGCTGCGGTGGCCGGGAGCGGCCACTGCACTCCAGTCTGGGTGACAGAGTGAGACTCCAACTCAAAAAAAAAAAAAAAAAACCAATGTCTGTGGTGGACCTCTTAGCTTGCTCTCTGAGTTGGTCGACTTGCTACTCTGGACTGATAACAGCTTTTCTCTGCCTTATCTGTTACCCGTGCACACAGCCCCTCCTTATAGCCAAAGTTCTTTGGTTCTAAAACTCATAGCTGATAACTTCCCAAGGTAGCCTGTTATTTCAGAAAAATATTTCTGCTTTCTAATAGTTACAGCTTTTCCACTCTATCTTTAATCTGGCAGAACTGTTTCTAGTTATGTCATGGCGGTTTTGAGACTGTTATTGTACCTGAAACTTACAGACTTAGAGTTGGTTTGTTTTTGAAATATAAAAGAAGAAAAGTGACCTTTCTCAACCCCTTCACCTAATTCAAAATACAGACATGTAATTTTTAAAATTTGAAACCAAGAGTAAAAAGAAATGCTATCCCTCAAAGAACGATGATGTGTTTCAATTGTTTCAAATAATTAACATCAGATGATATGCTGGGTACACACATACTGTTCCTAGTGAGAATGATTGCAATACATACGAGACTTGAAAACCAAAGATTAACTTCAGCCATGTCATTTATTTCAGCTACCTCCACAGCCTAACCCTGCCCCCAACCCTCATAGTCCAAAATAACCTGGCCACCCAGTGACCACAAAGGCAGTAACTTAGTTCCTTTAAGCCAGGAAGGGAAAACACAGGAAGAGTAAATAAGTACAGGTTATATAGCAGGTCTGAGTGAATGGAAGTTGAAACTAAAAGTCAAAGAGAAAACTACAAAAAAGTTTCCATTTCTAGCCAGTATGTTTTAGATTAAAAGGAGACCTAATGGAAGATGAGGCAGGAAAAAGATTAGGTACTGGCAATCAGCCATAGGGGTGAAATGGGGAGGGGAGGACAGCAAGAAGAGTGCCATCAGTTGCTGATAGGCTGCAAGTGTAGATACTGATAAGAAAGTAGTATTATTTCAGTGACTGTTGATTTAGGCAGTTAGTCTAGACTATGAAACAGTCAGATCCTCTCTGGGAAAAGTCATTTTTCTGATAATGTAAAAGATGTTTATTGAAATGTCATAGTATCCAGTTTGAGGTAATGCATATGAGATCAGTCTTTCCTAACTCCTTAAGATTTGTCCCAGAAATATACATTTTGAACTAAACTAGTAAGTCATATCTATATATACACACACATACATATACACACACACACTTGTGTATGTGTGTGTATGTATATATGTATATATGCATGTATGTTTGTATATATGTGTATATATGTAATCTAAGGTCTCTTTTTTTTTTTTATTCGAAGTCTCACTCTGTCGCCCAGGCTGGAGTGTAGTAGCATGCTCTCGGCCATCACAGCCTCGATCTATTGGGCTCAGGCGATCCTTCCATCTCAGACTTTCCAAGTAGCTGGAATTACACGCATGCACCACCACGCCCAGCTAATTTTTTGATTTATTGTAGAGATGAGGTCTCGCCAAGTTGCCCTGGCTGGTCTCAAACCCCTAAGCTCAGGCAATCCTCTCTCCTCAGCTTCCCAAAGTGCTGGAATTACAGGCTTGAGCCACCATGACTGGCAGGTCTCCTTTTTTAAATACATAGCCTGATTGAACTATGCCACAGTTAGTCTCTTTCTATACAATTTTGAGTATGTCATTTGTAAATGCTAGCATTATAAATGACAGGAGAATTTAAGAGCTGACTTGTAGTATTTTACTAGGTACTATAATAGCCATTAAGTTATGCACCTGCTTGGCCATACACCACTCGTGTTACATGATACAAAATAGGAAAAGTCTTTTGCTAGTATTGTGCTCCCTTCTCTCTTAAAGTCAAAAGGATCCATTATGCAAAGTTTATCTTCAAAATATTCAAAAAGAAAGCAGGTTATACAAAACTGGGTTAATCAGTTGTCAAACTGAACTACCTGCTTTCAGATATCCTGATGTATTGTCCTATAAGTATATGCATACTTGTCCAATCTGTGTCTCACTATGGTCTTCAGAAAGGTCACCATAAATAAACCCAGCTGTAGATGGTGGTTTAAAAAACATGTAAGTATCAGTGTGTTCTCTATTTAATACTGTTTAAACCACAAATATTTTCACCCCTTGGAAGGGTATACGATGGAGACCCCTCCCCCCAAAAAAAATGGAATTATTTTTTGTAGGGCAGGCCCCTTGTAGTACAGGCTTCCACCACTAGGTAAGTGATCTAGGAACCCATCAGCATCAGTGTACTAGCAAGTGTTGTGAGAGACTGCATTCGGCTTTAGCAAATTTTTTTTTTTGGAGATTCTTACAACATGTTTGCCCATCACGTGATGGGTAATTTTTTTCCATCATGACAGTGCACCTGCCCACATCACGCTGAATGTTCAGCAGTTTTTGACCAAAAATGGTAGGATCCCCATGCCCCACTCTCCCTCTTTACCCAGTCTCGCCCTGAGAGACTTCCCTCTTCAACTCCCCCATTTAAAAAGTTCTCAAAAGAAAGCATTTTGCCAATGTGGAAGAGGTAAAACGACAGCAGAAGCACTGAAAGGCATCAAAATTGATGAGTTTAAATGCTGTTTTGGGCTGAGGTGAGTGGATTGCCTGAGCCTGCGGGTTCGAGACCCGCCTGGGCAGCGAGACCTCATCTCTACAATAAATCAAAAAATCAGCTGGGCGTGGTAGCACATGCCTGTAATTCCAGCTACTTGGAAGGCTGAGGCGGAAGGATCGCCGGAGCCCAGCAGGTCG
>NW_007259624.1:6770-9334 GCF_000164805.1 Carlito syrichta
AGACTCCAACTCAAAAAAAAAAAATGCTGTTTTGTGGCTGAGCTCGGTGGCTCAGCCTGTAATCCCAGCACTTTGGGAGGCTGAGACGAGTGGATTGCCCGAGCCCGCAGGTTTGAGACCAGCCCAGGCAACTTGGCGAGCCCTCATCTCTACGTTAAATCAAAAATTAGCCAGGTGTGGTAGTGTGCACATGTAGTTCCAGCTATTTGGAAGACTGAGGCAGAAGGATGGCTGGAGCCCAGCAGGTTGATGCTGGGGTGGCCGTGAGCATGCCACTGCACTCCAGCCTGGGTGATGAAGTGAGACTCCAACTCAGAAAAAAATAAGAACAGCAACAAAAACTGTTTTGAACAGTGGAAAAAGCGTCTTGATAGGTGTATTGCCTCAAACAGAGGGTACTTTAAACTGAAGTTTAAACATGTAAGAATAAATATAAAATGTTTTATAAAATAAGTTCCATTTTGGAGAGGTTCCCCACGTGTATGTTAAAGTTTACAAGCACCAGTCCTAACTAGATCAGAATAATTTAAAAATCACAAATGGATCATATTTCTGATATGTACTTTATTATTTTCACTGTACTGTAATTTTTACTGTATCCATATTGTTCACATGTTTTAGTAATACACATTTTTTTGAAATGGCAAAGTATAATTCCTGAGTTACATGTTTATTTACTGATACTGAAAGTGTAAATTTTTTTTCCATATTTACAGAAATTTGCATGCTGTGATGTTAGAGTGTGAATGTTTTAATCAAATCCAAGCTCTGTCTGGGAGATTCAGTAGCCTCCTCTGCAGAATGAAGATAGTAGTCTGTTTAGGCAGGTGCTATGAGGGTTAAGTATTACATGTAGAGTATATAATAGGCCCTACAATAAAATTTATTTCACTTCTGTCCTACTACTCAGTTCCATTTTAAGACTAACAACAAGTTTAAAAACCTAGTCTTACATTGCCATGCAGCTAAACAGCTATGTAAAAAATAGCTGATAAGTACTGTCAGGTACAAAAGAAAAACTTATTCAAGGATAGTAAATAGCAACAACTAACCTTTATGTTACCCTATAATGTCCAGGGTACTTTATGCACCCATGCACTCACGTGTGCGCACATGCGTGCACACACACACACACTCAAGTACCTTGCACATTATATATGTGCATCACATATATATTACTAGATATATAAAGTACCTTGTATATTATTGAAGTTCCATAGAAATATATATGTATATAATCTCATTTAATTCTCATGTCCTCATGTTTTAATAGGTACTGTTATTCCCATTTTATAGATGATAAACTCAAAGTTAGTCACATGGACTGTCTCTTCTCACACTTTCCACCTGGTCCTTACTCCCTGTCCTAGAAAATGGTGGCACACTCCCATGCTTGAATATTTTAAATGTCCTCTAGCCACACTTTCTACATTTCATGTATTCAGCTGGTGTATTACAGAAAGCAATAATGAGAAATTGTGTCATTTAACCGCTAGGCAGCAGGACCTATACAACAACTGACTTTGTTCTATTAGGTCATATTTGGATCAACTCCTTGTATCAATCTCCTGACCTAAGGCACTTTAAAAGTCCTACATTGTACTTCCTGTGTTAAATCATCTTCCATATTTCATGTATATGAAAGATGGAAAGTAGAACGAGAGCAGCAGGCTGGGGAATCTCTTTTTTAAAAAAGAGAGAGGACCTAAAGAAATTGCATCAAATAAGTGGGACTAGGCAAAGATGCTCTACACAAAAGCGGAAAAGCTGGTCACAAAGTTCCAAAATGAGGCTAAAATTCCATTAAGAAAAAGTCAAGCGCAAAGTGCACTCAAATTTTCTTATGTAGGGAAAAACATGTGAACATGTTCAAAACATTGAACATGTCAGAGTGTCAAAGGAAATGGTAGTCATCTTCAGTGTCAGTCATAGAGCAGAAGTTATTATTATTCTGGGAAAAAATTCATCTTACATCCCACAGTTTGTTTCAAAAGACAAGATAAAAGCTGTTCCTGGATCTTTTGTATACATGTACCAAAACCAAGCAACCTGTATTTAGAAAAAAGCCCTTCCCAAGATGCAGACTCAGACAAGGAGCTCTCCACAGCCATGACCTCAGTCTTCCTTCCTCCATCGTACAAAGCACTCACCTCCATCCTCACTCTCTTGCATTGAAGAGAAAACAAACCATCAGACATGAATTCCTTCAACTTCCCTGATGCCAAATCTATGAACCTATCTATATCTGGACCTGTCTTTAAGCCTTAGCCTTCTTCCCTTCTATTACGATGACTCTTAGAGCTAAAGCTAATCCCTCCATCTGTGCACAGGAACACTGTGCAGGCACTTTTGCTATACACACACCATCAGTTTCTCTACTGGCTCCTTTCCGTCAGCAATTTTTTTTTTTTTGAGTCTGAGTCTCACTGTCACCCAGGCTAGAGTGCAGTGGCATGCTCAGGACCACCGCAGCCTCAACCTGCTGGGCTTAGGCGATCCTTCCACCTCAGCCTTCCAAGTAGCTGGAACCACAGGTATGTGCCACCATGCCCGGCTAATTTTTT
>NW_007259624.1:10467-12641 GCF_000164805.1 Carlito syrichta
AATCCACTCACCTCAGCCTCCCAAAGGTACGGGATTACAGACTGAGCCACCGAGCCCGGCTGATCACTCTTTCTTATGTGCCAGATTTTTCTCGATTTGCTGCAGCTTCTAAGGGTTTTGTCCCATAAGCCCTCTTCTCTTCACTCTGTACATACTTCCTAGGCTCTCCCAGTCACTGCCAAGGCCAACAATGGATTTAGGCACTTGAGACCTATACTTCCCTTCTGAACTTGCCCCAGCTTCAACCAGTATGCGCTTACTTGCCTACTGGACATCTTCACTCAGGTATTCATAGACTTCTCAAACCCAACAAACTCCAAGGCTCATCTCATCTTCCTTCATCAAACCTGCTTCATCAGTGTTCTCTGCCTCAAGAAATGGCCTCCTGGGATCCCCAGTTTTAGCCAGAAATCTAGGTGTTGTCCTTGACTTTCCTCTCACATGTTTCACATCAATCAACCTCCTAGTCTTGCTGATTCTACATCTTAAATATCCTTTAAATCCATGTATTTCTCTCCAGCACCATTGCTCTAATCCAGACAGCCATAACCTCTCCATCTGAATTGCTCCAAGTCTCTAAAGTCTGCCACATCCGGGCACAGTGGCTCACACCTGTAATCCCAGCACTTTAGGAGTCTGAGGCCAGAGGATTGCCTGAGTCAAGGGGTTCAAGACCAGCCTGGGCAACTTGGCAAGACCTTATCTCTACAAGAAATCAAAAAATTAGCCAGGCATGGTGGCATGCGCCTGTAGTTCCAGCTACTTGGAAGACTGAGGCGGAAGGATCACTTGAGCCCAGCAAGTTGAGGCTGCAGTGGCCTTGAGTGTGCCACTACACTCCAACTTGGGCAACAGAGTGAGACTCCAACTCAAAAAAGTTCCGACCGGGCGCAGTGGCTCAAACCTGTAATCCCAGAACTTTGGGAGGTGGAGGCAAGAGGATTGCCTGGCCCAGGGGTTCGAGACCAGCCTGGGCAACTTGGCAAGACCTCATCTCTACAATAAATCAAAAAATTATTCAGCTGGGCTCGTTGGCTCAGTCTGTAATCCCAGCACTTTGGGAGACCAAGGTGAGTGGATTGCCTGAGCCTGCGAGTTCAAGACCTTGACTCTACAATAAATCAAAAATTAGCTGGGCGTGGTAGCGCACACCTGTAGGCGACAGAGTGAGACTCCAACTCAAAAAAAAAAAAAAATATTAACCGGACGTGGTAGCATGTGCCTATAGTTCCAGCTACTTGGAAGGCTGAGATGGAAGGATCACCTGAGCCCAGCAGGTCGAGGCTGCAGTGGCCGTGAGTGTGCCACTGCACTCTAGCCTAGGTGACAGAGTTAGACTCCAACTCAAAAAGAAAAAAAAGTTCCACATTTACTCATATTCTCCACCTCCACACCAGTTTCCATTCTGCCAGTATCTTTAATGAAACTCCATATAATCTGGTCCCTCCTTGCTTTTCCTGCCTCTTTACAGGCCATATCACGCTCGCCTTAGCTTTCTGAGCTCCAGCCCTGCAGGCCTTCTTTCAGTTCCTCCAACACACATTCTTTCTCCCCCTTCAAGCCTTCCCACTCACTGTTCTCCCCTGTGCTCTTTCCCATACTCCTCAACAGAGAACCTTCTGTGTGAGCTCTTCCTCAAGGAAATCTTCCCCCATGCGCCAGACTAGTTTGTTTTCCTTGTTTATTCCTTAGAATCAAATGACATATAATTTTTGGTGCTGTGTCCCTCTTTCTCACCAAACTGTAAGAGCCATGGAGGCCAGGGACCATATCTGACTTGTTCACTATTGAATCTCTGCTGTTTAATTTAGTGCCTAGCACATAGACGTCATTATTTGTTGAATGGATACATGAGAATATAGACGCTGTTTATTAAAGAAAAAAACAGCCCATCATCCTTCCACAGCCTAGCAGTAGAATCTAAAATGCAACACTCATCAGGACAACTTTTCATGCTCGCATAAGACCAAACTATTGAGGGGGATGAGAGTTGATGAACTTAAACAACCTGATGGAAAAAAGGGAACTCATTAAACATGTAACTCTAAGTCATCTCTTCAGCATATCTGCTGATTTCTTAGAGATTTTCACATTTTACATAGTTATAATCCATGTGTAAGCACTATCTTAATTCTGCTTTTTACAAATCTCATCCTTTTTTTTTTTTTTTTTTT
>NW_007259624.1:13000-46490 GCF_000164805.1 Carlito syrichta
TCACCTCAGCCTCCCAAAGGCGCGGGATTACAGGCTGAGCCACCAAGCCCGGCTACAAATCTCATCCTTAATCATTGTTTATTGTCATGTTTAAGGGTAACTTGGGGTGACATCAGATTAATAGACTGTGATTTCCTTAGCCATTTCCCCACTGTTAGGCTTTTTTGGTCAGTTGTGATTTAAGGGTGTTATAAGGAGCAGTGCTGCAAATACTCTTTAGAAGTAACTTATTTCCAATTTTCTCCTTGAGGAATACAAAAGTGGAATTCAGACACCAAAACATATGAGCAGGCTGGGCACGGTGACTTGAGCCTATAATTCCAGCACTTTGGGAGGCCAAGGTGAGAGGATTGCCTGAACCCAGGGGTTTGAAACCAGCCTAGGCAACTTGGTGTGACCTCTACAATAAATCAAAAAATTAGTGAGGCATGGTGGTGTGTGCGCCTGTAGTTCCAGCTACTTATAAGGCTGAGGCGGTAGGATCGCCTGAGCACAGCAAGTCGAGGCTGTGGTGTCTGTGAGCGTGTCACTGCACTCCAGCATGGGTGAAAAAGTGAGCTTCTGACTCAAAAAAAAGAACAATTTCTATCCTGTCATATAGATAGCCAGAGAATTTTCTAAAAAGAAAGCTCACTATACAGTATCATTAAAATTGTTTAACATAAATAATATAAGCCTAGATCTAGTTCCATGCAACCTACTAACATTGGATTTTCTTTTTGCTTACATTTATTTCTTGATGTTTAACAGATAACTATTGTTCATTGAGCTCTTTCTATATGTCAGGGACTTCTAAGGATCTGACATGAGTTTTCCTATTTCATAATCACCATAAACCTATAAGATAAATACTATTATTATTCCTCTTTTGGAGATGAGGAAACTAAGTCTTAGAGTTGCCCAAGTTAAGTAAATTGAAGAGGTTTAATGGAGATGTAATGATTCTAGAACCTGTACTCTTAGCCACCATGCTGTACTATCTCCTGGTTGTTTGCCAGTGTTTTTTTGTTTGTTTTATTTAACAAACAGGAAGCATTGCTATTGTTTTTTTTGTTTGTTTGTTTGAGTTGGAGTCTCACTCTGTCACCCAGACTGGAGTGCAGTGGCCGCTCCTGGCCACTGCAGCCTCGGCCTGCTGGGCTCCAGCGATCCTTCTACCTCAGCCTTCCAAGTAGCTGGAACTACAGGTGTGCACTACCACACCCAGCTAATTTTTGATTTATTGTAGAGATGAGGTCTCGCCAAGTTGCCCAAGCAGGTCTCGAACCCACGGGCTCAGGTAATCCACTCACCTCGGCCTCCCAAAGCGCTGCGATTACAGGCTGAGCCACCAAGCCCGGCCTACTATTGTTAATAAAAAACTGATTGTAACCTTTCTTATTTCCAGGAGTGTGGCACAATGTATTGTTAGCTTGTGTTCTTAAGAGAAACACCTAAATGAACCATTTTGGTTAAGAAAGGTCAACTGGGCTGGGCACAGTGGCTCATGCTTATAATTCCAGCACTTTGAGAGGCTAAAGTGAGAGGATTGCTTGAAGTTAGGAGTTTCAGACCAGCCTGGGCAACAAAAGCAAGACACTGTCACTTCAAAAAGTTAAAAAAAAAAATAACTGTTCATGGTGGCACACACCTGTAGTCCTAGCTACTTGGGAGGCTGAGGCAGGAGGATCACTTGAACCCAGGAGTTCAAGGGTGCAGTGAGCTATGATTATACCACTGCCCTCTAACCTGGGGACAGAGTGAGACCCTGTCTCTATTTTTTTTTTAAAAAGAAAGGTTAACTCCCAGGGTTTATCCTGTATAAGCCAGGAGGATACAAGAGAGATCAGTTACTCCAAATAATAAAATGAAAAAAATTTGCATTTTCATTGGATGCCCTAGAGAAAGACAGTCCAAGGAAAGAAAGAAGTAGGGGGAGGTTGGTGAAGAGCACTGAGATGAGAAGCATTCCAGAAACATTGCAGAAAACAGAGGCCTGCTGGAGGACATGGCCCTCTAAGAAGTTCCCTACTGTAGTGGAGATTGACTGTTAGATTTCTGTAAGCAGTCATCTATGCATTCAGTCTGAGATTTTCTGCTTTGTGCTGTAGCCTTCTACTGACCCTAAACCTTTTGTGCAACTTGGATGCACCCAGCCCTCTTGGTGGTGGGTCACTTGGAGGAATGAAGGATGAGGCACATCATGAGGTAAAAAGACAACAACCAGAGGAACAGGAGACACCAGACAAGCATTCTATATCATATCTGGCCCAGGAGGCTCAGAAGCAACCTTGGAAACCCTTGGGGAAACTGAGGTCTCAGAACTTCCCACAGTGGTTGGAAATGGGCCTGGGGCCATTTTCGTGTTGAAAGAATGACCCCTAAATATTAAGTTACTTGGGGCTGTGTAGGTTGGAAATTGCTGGGTTACACTGAAGTAAGAACTTTTGTTGAACCACAGTAAAATAAATGTATTAGCAGCATGTGTCACAGCCTCTGCCTTGATGTGTGGAAACTTGTTTCCAGGATACCAGCATCCTCTGGCTTTCCTCCTTCCCCATCAGGCACTCCTTAGTTTCCTTTGCTAGTTCCTCCTTTTCTTCCTGATCTCATATTGACAGTATGCCCTGGGAGTTGACCTTTCTTTTTTTTTTTTTTAAAGAGATAGGGTCATGCTCTATTCCCAGGCTGGAGTGGCGTGATCATTGCTCACTGCAGCCTCAAACCCCTGGGCTCAAGCAGTTCTCCTGCCTCAGAGACAAATGAGCATGGCTGGGGGCCAGTAAACACATGAGCATGGCTGGGGGCCTTTTTCTTTTTTTTCCTGAGTTGGAGTCTCACTCTGCCGCCCAGGTTGGAGTGCAGTGGCACGCTCACGGCCACCCCAGCATCGACCTGCTGAGCTCAGGTGATCCTTCCGCCTCAGCCTTCCAAGTAGCCGGAACTACAGGTGGACACTACCACGCCCGGCTAATTTTCTGATTTACTGTAGAGACAAGGTCTCGCCAAGTTGCCCAGGCTGATCTCGAACTGTGGGCTCGGGTAATCCTTTCACCTCGACCTCCCAAAGTGCTGGGATTACAGGCTTGAGTCACCGCGCCCAGCCAAAGCTATGTATTTTCAAAGAGCCAGGCAGCAGACCGTACTGCACTGACTCCTGCTTTAGACAAAGACACATCTTGGGAAACCAGTTGTCTTCATTGACAGGCCAGGCTCAACTGTCCACCCTACCAACTGCCAAAAACAAAATAGGAGGGTGGGATGCAAACCTAGCAGAATTACAGAGCAGTGGCATCTCTGCCTGCAGGCAGAATGGAGCATCCTTACCCAGTGTGGCCCTGGAGCAAGTGGTGGAGTGGAGAGAAATCTCCTGGTATCAGCCACTTTCTTGCTAATGAGTCTTGAGCACATTATCTATAGTTTTGCAGTATCCTCTAGAGGTTTCTAATATGCAGAATGATCTACTTCTGAAGCCTCTTTTGTCTAGGCCATTAAGTCTTTGGCTCTGAGAATGAATTTCCTGTGGCAAGGAAACCATTTTTACTCGTATCAGCTATTCTTAAAGTCAATAAAATACTTTAAGAATTCGAAAATACTTGCCAATATTCTGAGGTTCAGGCCCTAATTTCCTGCCATCTAGCCCAATGAGTCTCAATTAGAGGCCGCTGCCCGCCCCTCTCCCCCCCATCGCCAGGGGACATTTGACGATGTCTGGAGACATTTTTGGTTATCCCAACCAGGGGTGGGGGTGCTACTGGCACCAGGTGAGCAGAGGCCAAGGTTGTGGCCAAGCACCCTACAGTACACAAGCTAATCCCTGTAGCAAAGAATTCTCTAGCCCCAAATGTCAACAGCACTGAGGTTGGGAAACCATGATCCAGACTATTCTACTGAATTTCTAATTTACCCTGTACTCCACTGCCAACCAACATTCCTAAACCATCGAATGTATCCATCACTCCTAAACTCCAGCATCTCCAGTGGCTCCTCACCCCCAGGGAAGATCAAGTCTCTTCTTCTCCTCCTGGCATGTCAACCCTGGGGGCTTTGCCCACTCACATATTCATCCTGCAGCAGGAACTCTGCTTCCCTGAGTTCTTATTCACACCACCATCCTTTCCTGATGTTACTGCCCAACAGGTATTTTGGGAGGATTCTCCCCACATCTTGCTTTGGATCCAGATCTTACTCATTCTTTGAAGCCCATGCATGCTGCATGCCCCAGGCCATTGAGTCCATCTGTACCACTTCCACTCGCCCTGACCCTCGGCTTACCACTCTCACTATTTTATGGCTATTCTCTCTTTCTTGCATCCTCAGTAAGCTCCCCAAAGGGGTCCTTATTATATTCCTGGCCTTTGACTCTCAGTTTCTACAGTGTGAAGATTATATTGTTGTGTTGAGAGTCTCTTGTACTGAGAGTCAGATGAGATGATGAAATCACCTCATATAGGGCCACAGCAAATGACAGTGTTATGGAAGCATGCATTCAGGAGACCATAGGAAGTGCTTCCTAAGTTGTCTACATGTAGTGGAGAGAGCCTGCCATTCAGACCAGCCTGGTATTTGGAACTGACAGCAAAGAAAAACTTCCATCAGAAATCCTACACCAGTGAACACACCTCCAACGCTAGACTGAGTCCAGGAGCAGTGGGTGTCACGTTTTCCCAAAGTGGTGCCTAAACCAACCTCACTGCCTTCAGCAAGTTAATGAACAGCTTGTGAATAACTCTTTGCCCACTCTGGCCCAATTTAGGGTCAACGGGATGAGACTCTGGCCCAATTTAGGCTGCCAACGGGATGAGAGAACACATGCTACACTCTCTGCCGTACTCTCCCCAAGGCTCCTGCTTTCAGCCACTGGAGCATCTGATGTCCCTTAGAGCAGCCACGCCAGCGGCATGGGGCCGCAGCAAAGGCCTGGCCTTTCCCCAAGTGGAAGAGAGCCTCGTCTCAGCTCCTGTGCGGGGAGCTGTGAGTAGGAGCATGGCATTCCGAGCAGCCCAGGTTTGGCTCTGGGCCAGGCCCTGAGTGGCAAACAAGAAGGAACACATTCCGGGAAGGCAAGGAACCCTGCCAAGCGAAGGCGGCCTGGCAGGCAGGGCCTTGCTGCACCAGGTGCCCCTGGCTCTGTGGAGGTCAGGCACGCTGAGGGATGAACTCGGGTTTCTTTGGATTATCATTTCAGAGGCTTAAACGCCTCCCTCCCTCTCACTCTCAGTGAACGACGCGTGTGCAACTGGTAAATTTTAAACCGCTCCGCTCTGGAGACCAGCCAGGCTCTCTACATAAAGGCACGGGGCGGGCAAGAGCAGTTGCCATCACGAAATCACACTTGTCAGGAGCTGGGTTCCTGCAGTACTGGGCTTGATCGAGAGAAGATGCTCCTCGCGACAAGGGCAGGTCACGGGGAAAGCCTGGGATTTCTGCGCCCTAGAAGCTGAGCTCTTCACCCTTGACCTTCCATGGGAGCAGCCCAGGCACGCGAACACTCGCACCCACACCCCCTTCATACCTGCTGGTTCTGCCTTCCCGCTGGCCAGACCTGGACGAGCCTGGAGAGTCTTGGGAAGTGCGGTCCTTTCAGAATCACCGCAGGTCTTTCCCCAGGAGAGGAGGGAAGGGGCAGGGGGAAAGAGGGCTGAAGGGGAAGTGGGTAGCGCCGTTCTCTGGGGGGAAATGGCCACACAAGTCTGCCAGAAGATTCCCTTCTTCTGTTGGGTAAGAAGGTGCCCTGGATTTGGAAGGGCCCTGGGCCCGTTTACAACCAGCAAAGGGATGGCAGGGAACTTTCTCTGAAAAAAGGATCAAGTCTGCTACCACGTTGGCTCCGCGTCTTGCTGGACTTTGCTGCCACCTAGTGGGTCAGTGGTCATCTCTTCCTCCTCAGTGAGAACCAGCCTTGGATGGAGTTAAGGACCTG
This sequence comes from Carlito syrichta, assembly GCF_000164805.1. Lineage (NCBI taxonomy): Eukaryota > Metazoa > Chordata > Mammalia > Primates > Tarsiidae > Carlito > Carlito syrichta. The sequence goes on from NW_007259624.1 coordinate 18,903, forward strand.
GCCTCAGTCCAGTCCTGACTGGAGATCCCTCTCGGGTAAGTTTCTCTGTTCTTGCGCTCCCGGATTCTGTGCCCAGCAGCCAGGAGAGGGGAGCAGCACGGACTCCATACCTCCCCCAGTTTCGCAGATGTCCTGATGCCATGGCAACCAGGTGAAAGGCCCCTGGCCCTTGGGAGTAGGGGTGGGGCGGTTTCTCATTCCCAGACATCTCTCCCTGACACCCCCATTCCTGAGTGCCCTCTTCACTAGGGAGCCTGCCCCTCCCATAACCCCTCCTTCCTGGCTAAGGTCCATGTTGCAAAACTGAGGGTCTAGTATAATATATATTTCCTTCAGCTTCCTCAAATAAGCTCTTCCCTCTTATAAAGTTTGCTCATTGCAACTTAAAAATTATAAATGTACAATTATATGCCTTCTCTGTAACGCTGCTGCTATGACCCAGTCCCTGGGAACAGTGGAAAGGGGCCATATTTTAACAGTTTTTATTGAATTGATTTCTCTAACTCCCTCAGATGTCTGGACCTTATCATCCATATTTTTCTCTTCCTTCTATTCAGATGTTTGTTTCCTGTCACAAAGGAAAGCATTTGTTTTCAACAACCACTGATCCACCCTGCTAGCCCCAAACTTTCAGATCTGAGTTTCATTACCCATGGAGTATAAAAATGCAAACTCTTCCTTCTTACTCATGGGGAGGAGACAGAAAAATCAAATCTAAACTCTTTTCATGCCTACCCCACTGACCTATTTTTTAATGGCACAGGGTCTCACTCTGCTAGCTAAGCTGGAGTGCAGTGGTGCAATCACAGGTCACTGCACCTTTGAACTCCAGGTCTCAAGCAATCCTCCCACTTCTGTCTTCTGAGTAGCTGGGACTATACAGGTATGCGCCATCACACTCAGCTCATTTTTTAAATTTTATTTTTGTAGAGACGGGTCTGTGTTACTCCTGGCCTTAAGTGATCCTCAAGTGAGCTTCAAGTGATCCCACTTCTGTCTTCTGAGTAGCTGGGACTACAAGTGTGCACCACCACGCCCAGCTCATTTTCAAAATTTTTGTTTTGTAGAGATGGGTTTATGTTACTCCTGGCCCCAAGTGATCCTCCCACCTTGACCTCCCAAAGTACTGGGACTAGAGATTTTTTTTTTTCATTGTGACCTGGCAAGGTGGCTTATGCCTATAGTACCAGTTACGTGGGAGGCCAAGGCAGGAGGATCTTGGCAACAGAACACAGGTGATCCTCTCACCTCAGCTTCCTGAGTAAGTGGGACTACAGATGTGTGCCACCATGTCCAGATTTTTTTTTTAGTTTTTTTGTAGAGATGAGATCTAGCTGTGTTGCTAGGGCTGGTCTCCAACTCCTGGACTCAAGCAATCCTTCCCCTCCCCCTTCCAAAGTACTGGGATTACAGGTATGAGCCACCATACCCAGCCCCATCTTAACCATTTTTAAGTGTACAGTTCGGTCGTGTTAAGTACATTCACACTGTTGTGTAGCCAATCTCCAGAACTCTTCATCTTGCAAAACTGAAACTCTGTATTCATTAAACAATAACTCCACTTCACCCTCCCCTCACCTGGCAGGCACCATTCTGCTTTCTGTCTCGATGGTTCTGACTATCCTAAGTACTTTATATAAAAGGAATCATACAAGTGCTGGTCTTTGTGTGACTGGCTTATTTCACTTAGCATGTCTTCAAGGTTCATCCACGTTATAGCACGTGTAGAATTGTCTTCCTTCTCAAAGCTGAATAATACTCCATGGTATATATATGCCACATAATATGCCACATTTTCTTTCTTTTATTTTTTTTTAAGCAGGATTTATTGAGAGGACAGAAAAGCTCCCACAGTGGGAGGGGACCTGAGAGGGTTGTCCACATTTTCACCCATCAATCCATGGAAGGACACGAGTTTCTTCTGCTTTTTGGTTATTGTACATAATGCATGCATACCCATGTTCAAGTATTCTTTTTTCTTTTTTAAGTCAGAGTTTCACTCTCTCACCCAAGTTGAAGTGCAGTGGCATGATCATGGCCACTGAGCTTCAACTTGCTGAGCTCAGGCAATCCTCCCGCCTCAGCCTTCCAAGTAGCCAAAACTATAGGTGTGCTCCACCACATTTGGCTAATTTTTAAACATTTATTGCAGAGACGAGGTCTTGCCGAGTTGCCCAGGCTGATCTCGAACTCCTGGGCTCAGGCAATCCTCTGACCTCTACCTCCTGAAATGCTGGGATTATAGGCATAAGCCACGGTACCCAGCCCCTAAAAATTTCTTGAAGATCCTACTTTCAGTTCTTTGGGATGTATCCTCAGAAGCGGAATTGCTGGATCTTCTCACCTCAGCTTCCTGAGTAGCTGGAATTCTGGTCATTCTGTTTTAAATTTTTTAAAGTAATCATCATACTGTTTAACACAGCAGCTATACCACTTGACATTCCCACCAACACTGTACAATGTCTTCACTCAACCAACACTTAGTTTCTATTGCCTTGATAGTAGCCATCCTGATGGTGAACTGGTATCTCACTGTGATTTTGATTGGTGTTTCCCTAGTGATCAGTAATGTTGAGCATCTTCACTGGTTAGTGGCCATTTGTACATCTTTGAGAAAAGTTTGTTCAAGTCCTTTGCCCACTTTTCAGTTGAGTTGCTCGATTTTATGTGGTTGAATTGACCTCTCCAACCTCTTCTCATGTCACTCTTCCACCTCAGTTAGTGTCCCAGGATATTACCCGCAGACTAGCCCTGTTGCTTAGAAACACATGTGCCCTTCCCTGCCTTTTGCAGTCATTGATCCCTCTTCCAAAAATGCCATTTCCCAGCTCCGTCCATGACTGGCTTCTCATCCTTCAGGCACCAGCATGTCACGCCAGAGACTTTTCCTGACCACCCCACCCATCTAAGCCACCTCTTTCTCTCTCTCAAATCCCTGCTTCTTTTCTTCGTGGAATGTAACTGCAATCTAAAATTACCTTGTTTATTTACATATTTACTTGGAATTTACATGGAATGTAAGGAAGTACCACTGGGACACAGACACGGCCTGACAAGTTCATGGCTATATGTCCAGTGCCCAGCCTAGTACCTGGCACACAGTCTCAGCTCCACAATACTTACTGAATGAGTGAATCACTACTAGAGGGAAGCATGCAGTGAGGAGTAAAGATAGCATGGCCCAAGTTGGAACTTGTCTTTTCTGCCTCAGCTCTAAGCTACAGAAAAGGCCACAGGAGTGCCCTGGCTTTGAATTCCAAACACTAATTTCTGAATCAGGACAGTGCCACTTGAGCCAAGGACATTGCTTTGGAGTTGCTCAAATGGGGACATATTCCCAGCATCCATCCAACAGAGGCAGGAGGCTGTGGTGGTTTGCTATGGCCATCCTCACCCTTCCCCATATGCCTGAGGTGTCAGTCAGCTCAGCTAACATCCTCTGAGGTCTGCAGAATACTTGGATTCTGGGAATGACCTGGATACCATCAGTCTCCTTGGTGCTGAGGATGTCAGGGTACCCTTAGTGAGTGGTCGAAGGATAAAAATGGAACTTCCATACCAGAGAACACTAGAAAAATCGGGTGTTTTTTATTTTAAAATATTTTCAGAGGCTAAGGCCATGGTGGAACAACCCAAGGGTGGTTGAACCAAACTCTCAGGGAATTAGAGGAGCATCAGCCAGGGCAAGCAGGTATGTATAAAATACGCATCATATATAAATAAGCACAACAGAAGGGACAGTGGCCCCAGAGGACCAGGCCAGAGGACAAAAGGGAGGAACAGAGAGAGGGCCCTCCAGAGGGCCAGGCACACCCACACCTCTTAAAACCAGGGGCCCCATGTGCACCTCCAAAGCCATCTACCCTCCAGCACAGTCCTTGCCTTCCTAAGCCTGGGGGTAGCTGGGGACAAGGATCCCCAGTGTCTTGGCATATCCACTCACGACTTGAGTTAGTCTAGCAAGACTCCGAGAAGGGATTGATTCTGTCTGCCTTTCAGCAAGGGGCAAGAAGGAGTGCTTCCCTGAAAACATGTTGGGAAAGATTGATGAAGAGGGCTGGTTCCAAAATCAAGAAGGTGCCATGGGCCCAGAGGGGCACTGTGAGGGGGAGGGCGCAGTGAATGTCACCTGAGATGTAAGCATTTGGTGGAAGTCTGAGGGAGGTCAGGCCAGAGTTCTGGGGCACAGAGAAGGCTTTTGGAATAGAGAAGGCCCCGACAGAGGAGGAGGCATCTCCAAGAGGTTGGTGCTCAGCTTAACCCTAGAAACCGGATGGGGAGAGGATGCAGAGACTGCCAGGCTGAGCTCAGGGACTTGTCAGTGCCTCCAGTCCTCATTTGGTTTGTCATAAATGGGACAATCCCAGCTCCACTGTAAAGAACTTCCACCTGGATTTCATCCCCTGGATAACTCTCAGTGTCTGAAGAGGGAAAACTGGCTATTGCTGATGCTACTGGCATCTTATCACCAGTTACTTTCCTGATACTTCAGGCCTCCTCACTAAGGCCCTTCCAGAACCTCCAAAGGCACTGTCTTAGCAGATGGAAGTCCAAGGGAGGTCAGGCCAGAGTTCTGGGGCACAGAGAAGCCTTTAGGAGTAGAGAAGACCCCGACAGAGGAGGAAGCATCACCAAGGCAAAACCATAACCATGTCCAACCTTCTCATCACCTGTCTCTCTCATGCCCAAATGTATCAGTCTCACCTCCTTGGCTGGTTCCTGCACTGTGTCAGGCCCACCTGAGACATGGAGAGCATCTTACTCATAGAGAGCAGATCCCACAGAGTGGAGGGCCCTCCTGTACGGCCTGCGACACAGAGACTGCAGGTGACATGAGTGAGTTCTGCCCTGTGGTGGCCCAACAGCATCACACCTGGCTGCCCAGGTAAGCCTCCCTGACAGGCTATGGCTGGTCGTGCCTGGAATCCAGGCAGGCAGGTGGGGAATACCCAGCAAGGCCTCAAATCTAAGCTACCACCTTCCCATTCTCTACTTCCGTGGCCTGGGACATGCTGGAAATGTGTGGGCACACCAGGGCAAGACCCAGTACCAGGTTTGTGACCACGGAGATCAAAGACCCTGCTCCATACGTCTCACAAAAAAGTGGAAGTTGAGGACATGGCATTTGGGGGCCTCTGTCTTTACAGCCCCTGTGAGAAGCATCTCCCCAGGTTCAGCCAGCCTCACAGAGAGGCTGGCACTGAGTCTTGTCCAGGAACACACAGCTTCATCTCTTTCTGGAAGCAGGCTAGGAGCCCTCGTCTCTGCACTCACAGCCCTCAGCAGGTCGCTGCCTGACCTGTGGGGTCCTGCTCCCCACAGGAGCACAGAATGTCAGGAGAAAGCGGGGTCCACCTGGTGGTCTGTGTTCTGGCCTCTGACCACACTGCTGGAGTGAGCCATGTGATGGTAAGGGAGCAGCCTTGAAAACATGACCTTTGCCCCTTGAAGTGGCCTCCAGGGTTCTGCCTGTGTGCCAGAACTGTTTCCAAGGAGCAAGCTGAATTTTTTTCTCATTTAAGTGGTTGCTGAAGACTGGTATAGAGAATTCCTCAGCTGGTTCCTGAAAAATCTGGCTTTTTGTTTGAGTCCAAAAACTGTAGACGGCAGTTACTTTGTAAGCAGGCACTTCAGATCACTCACAGAGGGAGGAGGAGTTGAGGGGAGGAGAAGGGATTGGGAATGCTTTCCTTCATACTCAGTCTCAGTACAGCAGCAGCATCGATGCGGGGGCGAGGGCGTGGGTCGTTGGTGGAGATGTGGCACCCAGAGCATCCTTCTTGGAGTGAGGACAAAGGCCAAGTGGCTGTTACCTGCACACAGAAAAGATGCCTAGATCAGGGATGGGCCCTGAGGGGCCTGTGAAGCCTTTCTCACTGCCAAGTGGGCCAAGGTGTGATCTGTGTCCCCTGCACCCACCACCCAACCTTGTGGAGGACCATCAAGCCTCAAAACAGGACCCAGTCCAACCAGGCAGCCTGGTCTTTGGTTTTGGGGCCCTGTCCTCAACCCTCAATCCCAAAGGAATTAGGAAGAGAAAGACCTCACCTGTGCCCAGGGACCGGGCTTCCCCAGTTCAAGGAGCATAACTGCTGCTCTAGCCGGGAGATGCGGAATGCCAGGTAGGATGAGGACATGACCAAGAAGCAGATCCTGGAGAAAGAGGGGGAGAGGAGTTGGATATTTCTTCTAGAAAAAGGGCATTTATGCCAGGTGCAGTGGTTTACACCTGTAATCCCAGCACTTTGGGCGGTCAAGGCAGAAGGATTGCTTGAGCCCAGGAACTTGAGGCCAGCCTGGACAACATAGCAAGACCTCGTCTCTACAAAAATAAAAAAATTAGCCAGGCATGTGCCTGTAGTCCCAGCTACTTGGGAGGCGGAAATGGAAGGGTCATCTGAGCCCAGGAGGTTGAGGCTGTGATGAGCTGTGATCCTGCCACTGCACTGCAGCGTGAGGAACAGAGTGAGACCCTGACACAGAAAAGAAAAGAAAAAAGAAAAAGGGCTTTTTTGGAAGCTCACCAGAATAGTGAGAATGAAACAACTTCTGCATTGGGAAGAATCAAAGAACCCTTTGTCCTGCAGCCATGTGGGCCTGGGCATGTTTCATCCCAGAAACCACATAGGAGTCCTGAGACTCATCCCCATGGAGATGCCTCCACAGCCCAGCAGGAGCTCTGGGCCCTTCAGCTGAGCCCTGGAGGGAGCTCTGGTCAGACAGGGAGAGCTGTCATCCCACCTCCCCTCTGACCAGCCTCCTTGGTCCTTCTTGTGTCCCCTCTCGTGGTGGCAGGCCCATTCCACCCACAGGTGCTGAGGTTGACAGTCAAAATGAGCCAGCAAGCCGGGCATGGCGGTTCATGCCTATTATCCCAGCACTTTCGGAGGCAGAAGTGAGGTGTGCCTGGTGTGCCCTGGTGTGCCTGCCTAAGCTCAGGGGTTCAAGATCAGCCTAGACAACTTGGTGAGACATTGTCTCTACTAGAAATAAAAAAATTAGCCGTGTGTGGTGGTGCACACCTGTAGTTCCAGCTACTTGAAAGGCTGAGGCAGAAGGATCACCTGAGCCCAGCAGGTCGAGGCTGCAGTGGTCGTGGGCAGGCCACTGCACTCCAGCCTGGGTGTCAGAGTGAGACTTCAACTCAAATAAATTTTAAAAACCCATATATATATATATAAACCAGCCAGCAGAGCCAGAGGAAGCTGGGGAGCTAAGGGAGGAAGGCCAGAGGCTGACTGTGTGTGCAACTTCCCACCACGGTCCCAATGCTACTGCTCATCGGACATCAGACAAGGTTCCAGAAGCTGCCCTGGTAGTGGGCAGGGGGTCGGCCAGGCTTTTCCTATCAGTACTTCCCTTCATCTATCAGACAGCCCTCTCCAATGTTGCTGGCCTGCCCTCTCCCAAATCCTCAGCAGCTCCACATCCGGCCCCTCCCCTTCATGTAGACTCAACCCTAAATTACAGGTTTCCAGAATAAACACTGGAGATCTTCCCTTACTGCAGAAGGCAGTGCCACGCAGCCTTCAGGCATCACCAAGAGCTTGAATGTGATTCAGAAGCTTCCGCCCGCTCTGGACAATAACCTCTCACACCCTAAGGCCCCTGTTCCAAACACCTAGACACCCAGGTGCACCTGCCCCCTCCCGCAACGTGGTCACCTACAGCACGAAGAAGACCTTGAGGAGCCGGTAATCCCAGGGCCTCAGCTCCGGGTCCCCTCTGGGCTCCTCCTGCAACCTGTCGCCCTCATAGACAGCATTTTCTGCAATGGGAGAGTGGTTAGGTATCGTCGTGGGGCAGGCAGGACCCCCACCCAGCATGGGCCCAGCCCGCCCACCCCTCCCTTGTTTTCTGAAGCTGCTTGAGCTCTTGCCTTTCCTGTATGAATTTAGAGAAAGAAAAGATCAGCCCCCAGGAGCTCTGCCAGCTGGGGTGAGTACTCTTCACAGATCTGGGAGGAGAGAAAACCTGGCCTTTGCAAGCAGTTGCCATGGACAAGACCCCTGAACTCACCAGATCTTGGAGGCTTCCTGGAGGGGAAGAAACTGTCTGTGGAGTCCACGGAAGCCTGAGGAATACAAGGGAGGTCATCTGGGAGGGACAGGGACCTAGAAACAGGGCACACTTTTCTCCACTTCATCTCGGGGATGAGGACTTCCTGCAGGAAAAACAGGAGAAGCTGTCTTACCGTGGCCCTCGGGATCCCACTGGCCCTGAGAGACCCACATCAGGTCTAGCAGAGATTTTTTCCAGATATTACCAGTATGGATGCCTAGCCAAGGATGGATACAGGTGGGGGAGGTGACAGTTGCCATAGCAACCAGAGTCTCTCCTGTGGGTTCCCTTGCTCTGACTAGCCACTCTGTCAGGAAACAATGTCTTTGAAGATAGTGTAGAACCACCATGTGATCCTATCTGTGCACCAATTCAGGTACATGCTCAGATCTGAGTCCACAAAAGCTCAGCATGTCTCAGACAGGATACGTCATAGCTCCTTCCATTCCAGGCCCTGACACTGAGCAAGTCACTGACCATGGCAGGGGGAACATAGGGTCCCCATCAACCAAAATGAGAACATCGCCTTCTGTCCCCTGCATGGAATTATACATGCTGCATGCTTGGCGAAACACTTAATAGTCACTGAAGGAACCTTCAAACACCCTGGGGTCATTTCTATGCCATCCCTGCCCTAGAAACTCAGCACTACCTTGCCAGGGCCCCAGCTGCCAGAGAAAATTCTCAGAACCTCAGCAAGTTGAAAATAAGTCTGTCTGAGTTCTACCGTGGTGGCCCTCGGAGTCTTTCCCCAGGGACACCCCTATCCCCTAGAAGGCCCTCCTGACTCAGTCAAAGGAAAGAGGCTGATTACTGGCCCTGCGTCTGTCCAGGTATGGGATCCAACGGGGCTCGTATCCTGGGGTCTGGACTTCTATTCTGCTCGGGAAGTCGGCACATGTGCCGAGGACCTAGAGGCTCTGTGTGGTACAGAGTATGGCAAGTTTAGGGAACCCCCAGCACACACGACCACTAGTCTGGCACCCTAGTTCTGCATCGTGGGCCCTGAGGTGCTGCGGGCACTCTCAGGACCAGCCTCACCCTTACCAGAGACTCGCACTCAGGCTCCTCTGGAAATTCTCTTAAACTCAGACTCTTCTTGCTGGAAGGCTGAAGAGGGAAGGGAACAGTGTCACATGTCCATCTGAACAGGCACAATCAGACAAAGGGGGGCATCAGCACCCCAAGACGGTTTCACCTCCAGATAAGCTACTTTGTGTCGGGGAAACCCAGTTCCCAGAGTTTGCAGTGGGCCCCTGCTTGATGCTGGAGCAGGGGACAAACCCCAGGCAATGGACTCCCCCATGCTGCTGCCTCACTTCCTCACCACGGGCCAGAGAGTTGGAAGGTGTGTTGCGAGGCAGCCAGAGGCTCTGTCTGTACACCAGAAGGCACAAGTAAGGCGTGTGTAGACAGACAGTCCCGACTCACAATGGGCTGGCTTACAGTGTTTTGACTTTACAATGGTATGAAATTGATACACGTTCAGTAGAAACTGTGCTTCAAGTTCCCATAGTTTCAGCACAGTGTTCAATAAGTTACACAAGATATTTAGGCTTTGTGTTAGATGATTTTGCCCAACTGTTGGCTGATGCAAACGTCCAAGCATATTTAAGGGAGGCTAGGCTTAGCTACTGTTTTTGGTAGGGAAGGTGTACTGGACGAAATGCATTTTTGATTTATGATATTTTCAATTATGATGAGTTTATTGAAACATACCCCATCATAAGTTGAGGAAGGCCAGGCATGGGGACTCACAACTGTGATCCCAGCACTTTGGGAAGTGGAGGCAAGAAGATTGCTTGAGCCCAGGAGTTTGAAACCAGCCTGGAAAACATAGCGAGAACTTGTCTCAATAAAAATTAAAAACTAGCCGGGCTCGGTGGCTCAGCCTGTAATCCTGCGCTTTGGGAGGCTGAGGTGAGTGGATTACCTGAGCCCGCGGGTTTGAGACCTGCCTGGGCAACTTGGCGAGACCTCATCTCTACAATAAATCAAAAAATTAGCTGGGCGTGGTAGCGCGTGCCTGTAGTTCCAGCTACTTGGAAGGCTGAGGCGGAAGGATTGCTGGAGCCCAGCAGGTCGAGGCTGCAGTGACTGGGAGTGACCGCTGCACTCCAGTCTGAGTGACAGAGTGAGACTCCAACTCAAAAAATAAACAAAATTAAAATTAAAACTAAAAACTAAGCCAGGCATAGTGGCACATGTAGTCCCAGCTACTTGGGAGGGTGAGGCGGAAGGATTGCCTGAGCCCAGGAGGTTGAGGCTGCAGTAAGTTGTGAGCATGCCACTGCACTCTAGCCTGGGTAAAAGAATGAGACCCTGACTAAAAAGTAAAAATAAAAATATGTAATAATAAGTCAAGGAGCATCTGTATATGGGGACACACAAGGGCCCACTAGCCTCAAAGAGGCACACACTGTCCAGGAACTGCATCTGATACACTGAGCCTGCGCCCTTTACTCCCCTTCCCAGCCCCGTTCCCTGGGCTGGAGAGATGGGCCCACCTCCCCATCACCCTTGTCCCAGACCTGCTCCAGGCCTGAGCAGCCTCCCTGTCCCAACTCCCGTCCCCAACTCCATACCTGTAGGTGGGTACAAACTCTCCTCAGCATGTCATACACACTGTCCCGGGACATCAGTGACACAAAGATATACTGGTGCATGGAAAGAAAACAGAAGAGGGTGGGATGAGATGAGACCCCCCAGTAGGCCTGCCGTGGACTGGGGACAGGCCCACAGGGATGTCAGGTTTTGAGAGCCAACACGACCTCTGCCTAGGAACCTCTCCTCCAGCTTGTTACACGGCTGCAGGGTTGGGCAAAGCAAAGTCCCAGGAGTGTTCCCAAGTCAGGCTGTGGGCTCCCAGGCCGGGACAGGGAGACTGATGGGAGCACTAGTCCAGAGACTCACTGACCTTCTGGCTGGTGTTGGTGGTGATGGCCAGTCCATTGGGAAGGAGCCGCGCCACCTTGTGTTTTTTGATCATCTGCACAGACACCACGGGAATGACCACCTGAGAGGGAAGGGCAGGCTTCCCTCAGGACTTGCCCCCAAGGACGTGGTTCCTTGCTCCTTGTATAGGACCCTGCACATATCTGGCTGTGAGCCAAGCATGAACACCATGGGAGAAGCCTGGTCCCACCTGCAGAAGTTATCCTCACCATCCTGCCCCGGGGGGCAGTACTGTCCCTCTGGCCTCTCCCCGGGTGTGGTTCCTATTATCTTGGAGGCCAGGGTGGCTGCTCTGGTGAATCGGATCTCAGTAATGGAGCTCTCTGAGCTACTTAGCCACAATTATGTCTCCCTCTAAATGCAACAGCCTGTTCTGATGCTGAAAGCATTTCAGAGATATCCTGAGGCAGATTAATTTGCTGTGAACTATGCAGGCCAGTTCAGGTCAAATGTGGGGTCTAGTTGGAGTCCCTGTTTTGTTTTGTTTGTTTGTTTATTATTTTTTAGTCAGAATCTCACTCTGTCACCCAGGTTGGAGTGCAGTGGCACACTCACGGCCACTGCAGCCTCGATCTGCTGGGCTTAGGTGATTCCTCCACCTCAGCCTTCCAAGTAGCTGGAATCATAGGCCGGTGCCACCATGCCTGGCTAATTTTTTTATGTATTGTAGAGATGAGGTCTTGCCACGTTGCCCAGGCTGGTCTTAAACCCCTGAGCTCAGGCAATCTTCTCGCCTCTGCCTCCCAAAGGACTGGGATTATAGGCGTGAGCCACCTTTAGAAAGGGCAGGATTATTTCCCTGGACCCCGGGGGGAGGATGCCTCACAGCTGCCCATCCAACCAGTGAAAGGCTTCACCAAGTGCCCGGCATGCAGAAGGACAGGCACAGCATGAGGCATGCCCACCAGTCAGGAGACTGGGGCCTCCCTGTGCCCTGGCAGCCCTTACCACTCAGTACTACCTTGATATCCTTGCCAAACAGGCCAGCATGGAAGCAGAGCCAGTTGGGGGAGATGTAAAGCCGGCCCTGGATAAGGAGGTCCTTCTGGAGGGCACAGGAACACACTGGGAGGTCACAGAGAGAAAACCGCCATAAGCAAGTTTGGCCCAGGAAGCCAGGGTCCCCACCCATGCTCAGGAGTCAAGTCCAACCTCAGGACCTGTCTTCCCCCTTTCCCACCCCAGACTCCGAACAACCCATTCCCCCAGTACTGGCCAAGGGCCCTTCTCCTGACTGCCCCCACTCTGCCCACCAGACTGCTAGAAGGTTCTTCTTCCTCCATCCATGCCTCACAGGATCTGGGCAGGTTCCTCCCTAGTCTCCAAGCCTGGAGGCTCACTACCTCAGGCAGAACCCCTGGCCTTGCCCTGCCCTGGAGAGGAGGGCTTGACTGTGCAAATGTCCCCACTTGCTCCATGAGAGGCCTGAGCAGGGAAGAACAATCATTGCTGTGCCCTGACACTTCCTCAAGAAAACCTTCATAAGGTCATTGCTTTGTTAAACTCTGGTGTATCTACGTGGCTCTTTAAGCTATGGCCACCATGTTTCCTAGCTTTGGCCCCTTCCCCTACCTTGGGGAGGTGAATCTCCTCTCTGTCTCTCTCTCTCTCTCTCTCTCTAATTTACTTTCTAAATAAACTATATTTTCCAATCTAAAAAAAATTAAAGAAAATCTTCATAAATTCAACCCTATACCCCAAACCAGCCCTGTCTTCTTACACTTTTAGAGAGAAAAGAACCAGCCACATCCAAAGGGCTATGGGCTCCCACATCTAAATTGGGACTGGGGGGTCCACAGCAGAGGACCTGGGCCCTGGGCACCGGGTGTCGACTAGCTCCACTAGGAGACACTCACCTTTGAGAAGCACCTCCTCCAGGGGGATGTCCTTGAATAGCTTGTGGTATTGCTGGTTATATTTACTCAGTGGTGTCTGCAAACACCCGGACTGCGTCTAAGACACCCGGGAGATCAGACCACCAAAGGGGCCCTGCTCCAGCCACCAGGAAATCAGGCCACAGCCCCATCCCAACCCCCTGGGGACTCAGCACCAAGCAGCCAGTGGGTGTGGAGGGCCGAGTTCCAGTCACTGCTTGTCTCCTGGTGATGCTGGGACCTGTCAGGCAGCTGTGACTGGGGGGACACAGCACTCCCACCAGGGAAGGGACGCCTACTCAGGGATCCTGGTTTCCGGGTGACAGGGCTGGTGGCCGAGGAGCCAAAAGTCACTGGATTCGGGCAGCCTGGGACCCCTTCCCCAACGACAGGGAGAAGTCAGCTCCTGCATACTCACCCCTTCCCGGCCACACTTCTTTATATCTTCGCCCTTCCAGCCTTCTGAACAGTGCAGACTGCAAAGGAGACATTCCATTCCCGGGAGAGAGAGCCCTTGAGGCTGGCCCATGCAGCCTCAGTGCCAATTCTGCCCTGGCTCTGAGCCAGAAGCTTGGGGCACAGATTGGAGACTAGGGCCATCCCCTAGGGGACACGGCAAAATGGCGAGGACAGGGAGCACATAGCTTATCCCTGATAGGATGGAGGGAGGGGTCACTGAGAGTCCCCTTTGCAGATGGGGAAACAGTGCTCCCTGGGGCTACGTTTGGAGCTGCCCGCCCTAGGTGTCAGAGACCCTCTCCCATTTCTCTGGCCAAGGGGCAAGCAGAGGAGCAGGCAGCACGGGAATGGGGGGCCAGTGTGGGGAGTGGGCGAGATTCACTGTCAGACTCAGCGCCAGGGCCTGCCCGTGGGCCACGATCCCGGCAGGCCGGCCCTCCTTGCCACCTCTTCCTGGTGGCACAGACTCAGCTGACCTGACTGAGGTAAGCAGCTGGGAGGGGGGCGTGGCACTGAAATGCAAACCTTTGCCCAGAACAGGTTAGCCTGAGGACAGGTGAATGGGGAGGAGGCTGGTAACCCAAGAAGCCTGGACGCTGCCAGGCCCCAGTGCACTGGGACAGGCCTGGGGGGTAGGAGGAAGAGGTCCTGGGGCAGCCCGTGCCAACCTCACAGACCCGCAGAGGGGCCTGGCTCAGCCCTGAGGTCCCCTTCGAATAGGTCACCTCCTGAGGGCTTCCCACCCCCATCTGGATGTGCTCTGCCTTGGAAGAGGGTCCTCACCTGGGGCCTGGGGATTCCTGGACTCTGTTTGGTTTATCTGCACAGGACACGGGGCTCTTAAGAGACGCTGTCTTCCCGTGCATTTGCTGGTTGCTAGGGAGAAACAGTCCACATCAGAAAGGAGGGCTCTATGGGGACATCTTGTCCCACCAGCCCCACCATGCCCAGGGCGGCTGCCTCTGTTCCCCACCCAAGGCCCATCCTGATGTCCAACAGGAGGCTGAGGATAGCACGGTTCGCAGGCAGGCAACTTAGGGAGAGGTCCTGGGGCCCTGCCGGGGTAGGGAGCTTCTCACGGCATCTTTCCTGAAATCCTGAAGCCCAGTTTATGGCTGGGCTGGAAGGAAAGACTCTGACACCTGCGTGTGCTGAAAGTGAAGGTTTCTGAGATACTGGGCAGCATTACGGTCAATCGTCCGAATCTGGGAAAGGATGCAGAGCCCAGAAGGCCTTATCAGAGCAGAGGAACTGATGCACTGAGGATGTGAAGGTGGACTCGTCAGTCTGCAGGGAGCATGGCCAAGAGGGGAGGGGCTGCCCCATACCAGGAAGCGGCCTCAGTCACCTGGGACAGTCAGGACAGCTTGATCATGAGAGCCAAATCACCTCACAAAATGTCATAGAGGCCAGGCGCAATGGCTCATGCCTATAATCCCAGCACTTTGGGAGGCAGAGGCAAGAGGATTGCCTGAGCTCAGGAGTTCAAGACCAGCCTGAGCAACAGGATGAGACCTCGTCTCTATAATAAATCAAAAAATTAGCTGAGTGTGGTGGTGTATGCCTGTAATTCCAGCACTTTGGGAGGTCGAAGTGGGAGGATTGCTTGAGCCCAGGAGTTCACGACCAGCTTAGGCAATATAGCAAGACCTTGTCTCTACAAAAAAATAAAAAATGTAGCCAGGCATGGTGGCACATGTCCCGCAACTCGGAGGCTAAGGTGGAAGGATCGCCTGAGCCCAGGAAGTCGAGGCTTCAGTGAGCCATGATTGTGCCACTACACTTCAGCCTGGGTGACAGAGTGAGTCCCCGACTCAAAAAAAAAAAAAAATGTCCTAGAGAGAGGGTCCGGGAGGGAGAAGACCCTCTCTCCCTAGGCAGGTGGACTCCCAGTTGCCTTTAAGTTCCTGCCTCCAACTAACAGCTCCAAAGAATAATTTCCCCCTTGCTGCCCCTCCGAGCTTGGAATCAAAGCCAAAGCAGTCAAATTAGCCCTGAATGAGTGGGCCCAGAGCTGACCAAGGAAGAGAGAGTGGCCAAGAAGGAGGGCCAAGCCAGGGCAGTGTGGTGGTCAGGAATAGGCAATAAGGTCAAGTAAGGTCAAGTCTCTCAGCAAGACCGGAACCTGGAACCCACAAGTCCCAGTGCTCAGTCACACTCGGACTGGGGCCATCTGAGTTCTCTTCTTCAAGAACAGAGTTATCAACTCAATCCAAGATCTACCAGGACCCTCAGGGATTACTTAGTCTGATCCCCTTCCACCACACCATTGTACAGATTAGGAAACAGTCCCGCCAAGGGAAAGGCTGTGCCCAGTGTGACACAGTGAAGCACCAGGTGACCTCACCCACAAAATCAGCCTAGCCACAGCCATGTGATCTGGTGACCTCTGTCCTTGACCTATAGAGGGTTTTGTCACACACGTCAGTGTAGACCTATTGAATCTTGTGACATGACAGACTGTGCAAGTGATTTGACCCTTTGACTCTCAAAGCTAGTTTCTAGATTTTCTTTGGTTCCATCACATTTCACAGGGATTTTTTCCCTTTGATTTTTTTTATACTCATAGAAATTATGAGAAACATCAAATATATATATATAAGATCAAAATCAACCATAAGAAATAGTCCCCAAAACTCACTCAAAGAGAAAAACTCATGTATAAATGTATAATTTATGTAAATGGTTACATAGCACATAATTTGTATCTCCTACTTTTGTTGCTTAACATGATTTCATGACAGATGGGACAGATTCTCAGAAATGAAATCAGTGGACTGAGAATGAACACTTCTCCGGTTCTTTAGAGCTGCTTTCAAAATGCCTTTCTAGTAGAGTGCCATGGCTCACGCCTGTAATCCCAGCACTTTGGGAGGCAGAGGTGAGAGGAATGCCTGAACCCAGGGTTTCGAGACCAGCCTGGGTAACTTGGCAAGACCTTGTCTACAATAAATCAAAAAATTAGCCAGGCATAGTGGTACACATCTGTAGTTCCAGCTACTTGGAAGGCTGAGGCAAAAGGATTGCCTGACCCAGCAGGTTGAGGCTGCGGTGGCTGTGAGCGTGCCACTGTACTCCAGCCTGGGCAACAGAGTAAGACTCTGACCCCCCCAAAAAAAATGCCTTCCAGATGCTGGACCAATTCACCTAGCCATCTGCACCTTACAGGGATCCTACATTCCACATTCAAGCCCTTCTCTGGATATCATCTTTTTCTCTCCCTTGCAAATGTGATAGGTGAAACTATGTTGTCTTCATTTGTATTTCTGCTTACTGGCAGATTGAACATTTTTTCCACTCATTCATTCATTCATGACACAGGTTAGCATTCATAAGACAGGATCTTGTTCTGTTACCCATGTTATGCAGTGGTGTGATCATAGCTCACTGCAGCCTTAAACTCCTAGGCTCAAGGGATCCTCCCATCTCAGCCTCCTGAGTAGCTAAATATGAATACATATATTAACCACTAGAATTTCATCTGTGAATTGTCTGTAAGAAGTTTTCTTCATTTATATAAATTCTTTATTGATAATATCAATCCTTAGTTTATCATTTTACAGATATTTTCCCCAGTTGGTCATTTATCTTAATTTTGTCTGTGGTATTTGTGCTGTGCTTATGTTTAATTACTGTGTGGTCAATTCTTCTGTCCCTTCCATAGATCTGTTTCTCACTCGGTTTGATCCTGTCATAGGATGGGCCCCTAAAGTGTAGCATGCATGTATAAGTCAAACTAATGAGCCACTACAGAGCTGGAGCCTTGCAGACCTGAGGAGGGAATGCGCTGGGCCACCAGAAAACAGAAGTGTGTGAGTTTAGTGCTAAAGAACACACCCTAGCCGGGCTCGGTGGCTTAGCCTGTAATCCCATGCCTTGGGAGGCTGAGGTGAGTGGATTGCCTGAGCCCGCAGGTTCGAGACCTGCCTGGGCAGCGAGACCTCATCTCTACAATAAATCAAAAAATCAGCCGGGCGTGGTAGCACATGCCTGTAATTCCGGCTACTTGGAAGGCTGAGGCGGAAGGATCGCTGGAGCCCAGCAGGTCAAGGCTGCGGCAGCCAGGAGCAGCCACTGCACTCCAGTCTGGGCGACAGAGTGAGACTCTAACTGAAAAAAAAAAAATTACTGTTCATTTCTTTCTAGGTTTATTGAATCAAATTCAATTATTCTGTAACATGTAGTTCAATGCTAATTTCTCTTTACTGCCAATAACCTGATTGCACTGCTGAAAGACTTCAAGCGTCACACCGATACAGCAGATGTTGACCTTATTTCTTACCTTTTGAGGACAAGATTTACTGTTCTATTTTGTTTTCCTTATTGATTTTTGTTTTAAAGAAACTCCTTCCCGAAACTTGGTGCAAAAGATCAAGAACCAGGCCACTCCACATGACAACCCACTCCCTTCAGTAGTGTATGCTGTATGGGACAGAGGGGAGGTAGGAAGGAGTCACTGTTGAACCCGGGACTCTAATGAGAGAGATATAGAGACCACAAAGAGCCAGCTCCAATGCAAACACACGAGGGTCTTTATTCAGGCTCGAGTCTGCGCTCACGCCCGAAGCAGCAGCTTCAGGGACCAGAGCCCCGATTCACAATGGCAAGCAGTTCCTATGCACAATTACAGAGGAAGGGGAAAGAACTCCAAACTTGATTTTACATGATTGGGTAATTTCTCCTAATGGGTATGGGAACACTTGGTATTGGTGGGTGCTGCCCGTGATTGACAGAAACCCACGTAATGGGTCAAGTGGAACGTTAGATAAGTTAGGTCCCTACAGTCCCTGTTTATGAAGTAACCTGAGCCGGCAGACAAAGGGTTACATTAGCCCTTTTAGTTTACCGATCCAGCCCAAGGCTTGCTTAGGAAAGCTTGTTTGCTTAACCTTTACGTAACATAACATAGTCATTATGGGACAACAAAAGCCAAACTTAACAAAGTTTTAAATACGAATGCTGCAAACACATACAGTGAATGTGGGGTAGAAAATCATATACTAATTCTGGGAATTTATAATAGCAAGCTTATTATAGCAAGGTGGTTACTTTTATAAAAGTCTTTGTTCCCTGCAGGTTTACATAGCCACTGCGTGTAAATTATCACTGAGATAAAAACCGGTGATAAAGCCCACCTAGAGAGGAGCTGGCTCCTCTAAGTCTGGTGCCACCTTGTAGGAATGTTTGAAAGAGGCTTATCACTTTATCCTTTACATCCCGTTGTAAAAGCATAAGTTAGCCTGCTGGTTTGGGGTTGACAATGCTTAACCCAAGGATTCTAAATACAAACACTGCTTAAAACCCGACATATGCCTAATTCTATGGGGTCTGAGGTAGGATTTAAAGTACTAAGATTTCATAAAATACATGAGGTAGGAATACACAAAATATATAGCAAACATGAGGTGGGGACATATGAAATATAGTGAACTAAACACTACTTTTACAGCAAATAAGTTTCTTAGTTTCTTGGGTCTCTCAATAGCATGCTCTTAACCTAAATCTATTGTTGTCCTCTCAGTCACGATGAAGCAAACTTCTCAAGGACATAAACATTATCTTGGCAGAGGCCATGGGAAACAGGATGTGGGAAACCAAAGCCCATGCCCCCTAAAGCTGCCCATTCTAGTGCTGAGCCCGCTGCTCCCTTCTGCAGCTAAAAGGCTGAGGAAGCCAGCCATGGCCTGATACAGCCTACAGAGTCACTCAGAGTTGTACAAGACCTGTGTCTGGGATCTAAACGGTTTCAGCGTGCCACAAACACCCCACCCAGTTGCCTCTCACAACCTGTGTGCCTTCCCTCCTTATCTTCAGCCTCCCTGAGTCACCCCAACCTATCTATCCTCTCCATCCCTTCCAGCCTAAGCCACTGGTGAGCTCCACCCCTCACCACGATGCAGGGTGGGCTCCCACCTTTCCAGGGTTCTGAAGAGCATCCTTCTAGATAACCCTGAGACACTTTCAGATGTTAGCCTCTGCAGCCCTTGCATTACATCCAGGAAGTCTGGAAGATGTCCCTCCTCTGTACTCCTCTTCCTGTCTCACTTTCCCTCTCCCTGGGTCTCGGTCATTTCCAGCCTCACACCTGCCCTGAAAATTCAAGGCCCTCTATCTTGCTGTCCTCCAGCACCTTGCTGGGGCCTCATCCCTGGCTCCCCTTTCCTGCATAACTCTTCCCCATCACACACCCCTTGTCTGACCCCAAGCTTGGAGGAGCTGCCCTCTGGAATGTCTTACTCTCCAGACCTACAACACCTCTCACTTGCTTCCTGGTGGTCTCATGCCTTGATTCATACTGCTTGCTGACACCAGCTTAGCCTTCTTTTTTTTTGTTGAGTTGGAGTCTCACTCTGTTGCCCAGATTGGAGTGCAGTAGTCGCTCCCGGCCACCAAGTAGCTGGAACTACAGGTGCGCGCTACCACGCCTGGCTAATTTTTTGATTTATTGTAGAGATGCGATCTCGCCAAGTTGCCCAGGCAGGTCTCGAACCTGCGGGCTCAGGCACTCACCTCGGTCTCCCAAAGCACGGGATTACAGGCTGAGCCACCGAGCCTGGCCTTGGCCTTCTTTTTTTTGAGTTGGATGTTGGGAGCCAGCCTTGGAGGCTCACCTGATTGACAAAGTCCAGGTGCACTGAGGACCCCTGGCCACAAAGCGAGTCCAGGCAGCTGAGGCCCTTCTATCTTCCATCCTTGCTGTTGGTATGGCTGAAGAAATTCTGTGCAGTCATGGAAGAAGAAAATGGCATGTTTATGTGAAGTACTCACAGCTAACCTGAGAATGTCATGATTCATTTTTCCATTTTCCCACTATGCCGCTTGGCCTTTTCTAACATATGCAAGGGTTAAACTCTGAAGCACATCAAGAATGCTTTCTTTCACTTGGTTATAAGTTACTAGATATTGCTTAAGTAATAAATGGTATAGGTATACTCACTCCTTATTTGATTTAGAATTATGTAGTTTAGTGTTTAGACAAGGTTTTTTAGAAGCACAAGTTTATAGTAAGTTCATTATGAATTCATTATAAGTTCTAACACTTATATAGGAGTTATGTGGGTGATTTATAACACTGTTTTCACTGACTTAGGATAAAGATTAATCGTTAAGATTTTTACTTAATTCAATAGTTAAAACTCTAAGTTAACATTTATAGAGTGGGTTTTCACTGAACTCATAATATACTAATCAGACACTTTTATGATAACTTAGCTAAAGACAGAAAACAACCTTGGGGGCCTGGGAAACATTACTAAAAGCTTCTTTTGAGTTTTCTTTAGAAACAAGCACTGCAGGATAAGAGAAAAGTAACGAAGACACCTGGACAAGAAAGGTGATTACAGAACTCTGAAGGCCATAAGGCCCCAGAAGGAAGACTACTGCTAAACTTTCTGGAGACAGTTCAAGGACTGTAATTTGGGACTTTAGACTAAAACTATCATCTTTGGCCTTATGAATAAGACTCATTATCTTAATGTTTACAGGGTTCTTGGCTTGTTTATTGCTAAGACCACTAGATGGTGGTAACTTGTAGAGGATATGTACGTAAAGGAATTTTCTTTGTCTTGCCCCTTTACAAATGGTATAAAAGCCTTCCCTTAGCTAACATTAAATTGTCATCTGTTCAGGAAACAGGTGTCCAAGTATAATGTTTTCATCTTTCGCCTATCCATCTCTCCCTCAGGAAATCTCACGACCCTTGCGGGGCGGGACCCCCGCAGTTGGAGTTTTACTCTGTCACCCTGGCTAGAGTGCAGTGGCATGCCCATGGCCACTGCAGCCTCGACTTGCTGGGCTCAGGTGATCCTTCTGCCTCAGACTTCCAAGTAGCTGGAACTACAGGCACACACTACCATGCCCGACTTATTTTTTGATTTATAGTAGAGATGAGGTTTCACCAATTGCCTAGGCTGGTCTTAAACCCCTGACCTTAGGCAATCCTCTCACTTCGGCCTCCCAAAGTGCTGGGATTATAGGCTTGAGCCACTGTGTCTGGCCCAGCTTGGTCTTCTAAAACAGAATTTCACCTTGTGCTTCCTCTAATTAGAACCCACTGGTTGCTCCTTTGACCTTACCTCTTCTCCTATAGCTGCCAAGGGAAAATTATGGATAAAACCTTTCCTTAATTCCCACTTTCAACAGAATGGTCTCTAAGTGCTAAGACTAGGTTCTGTTGTTTTTATTATTTTGCTTTGTTTAGCAGAGAAATCTTTTGAGAAAGTGATCGTGGTTCCTTTGGTAAGACTGGAGCCTGATGTTCCCATGGTGCTTTATATCAGAATCAGAATTCTCTCCAGAAAAGAAGCCCAAATCCAAGGGAGTTAGCATTTAAGTCTGCAATGGTTTGACTATGTCCCCCAAAATGTGGCGGCATTAAAAGGTGGGGCTTTTAGGAGGTTGCTGGGATCAGGGGGGATTAATGGGAGTGGTATTACTGACTTTATAAGAAGAGGAAGAGGCACCTGGGCAAGCATGTTAGCATACTCAGGGTCCTGTGATACCCTGTGCCACTTTTAAGGAGTCCCCACCAGCAAGAAGGTGCTAACCAAATATACCCCTTCGGCCCTGGACTTCCCCATAACTGTAAAAAATAAATTCTTTTTCTTTATAAATTGCCAGGTTTCAAGTATTCTTTTTAAGCAATAGGAAATGGACTGATACAAAGTTCCATACATGAAAGGCAAAATCTGTACCTTAGAAATTGCATTTTCTTTATCCTGACAGACTTAACACACAAGAAAAGGTTTCAGGATTTTGTTAAACTGTTGACATGAGGCAGTGAACAGGGCTTACCTATCCCAGCAGCCAGGAACTATATTATGAGACACAATGAGAAAAAGAACCAATCCAAGGACATACATCAAACATACATCAACTACATACCAGGAATGACTGAAGTCTCAAATCCCATGTCTTCTACAGCAGCTCTGAGTTCTTCTGGGCTAATTACAAAGGGATCATGAAGAACCACTCAAGTCCCTTCCGCCAAAGAGACTATTATTTGCTGCACCCATTCTCGATGGGAGATTAAGCCTTTGATGGACTGGACACAGGATGCACAGGTCATGCCAGCAATGGTGAGCACTGTAGTACTGCACATGCCCGGCACCTGGTTTCTCTGAAGGTTGGCAGGGGAATGGCAACTGGAAGACTCATGATCAGTCCTACTTCCTTCTGCTTCATCAGGAAGAGAAACTTTAAAGTTCCCAGGAGGAAGCACCTCAATGGCCCTCTGGGGAGATACTGGACTGGTACAGGAAGGGTCATACTATACTTGGGCAGTTTTATTCTCCAAGGACACTTGAATATTTTGAAGCCCTGGGAGTTGGCCTATATTTTCTTCAATATTCAAGACAAAAGATATACAGCACATTCCTTCTACTCTCAGCTGGAAGGTGATCACCTGACTTTGTTGGTCGCCAAAAGTCTCAGAATTATTGAAATTCTGGTTAGCAGAAGCTGAAAGTCTCTTTGGGTTAGTGCTTTGTAATCGCCCAATATCAATTGGTCCTAGGCTTAGGGGAGCCATTTTGGTCTTGATGGTAGCTTCAAATCCCATGTCAGTCACATGGTCCCTGAGGTCTTCAGGTTGAATAAGATAAAGTTGAAAAGTAACGATAGCCTCTTGGTTGCTGAGTGAGACTTTGGCTCTCACGACTCCTTGTAGTTTCCGGATCATGCCTTCGATAGAGCTGACACAGGACTGGCAGGTCATGCCCTCCACCCGGAGCTTGACCACAGCCTTCTGGGTGGGCAAGGACCTTGAGGGCCAGGAGGCAGCCTTTCCTCCTGCAATGCTGGCCTCAAAGCCCATGTCCCCAATTTGATGACAAACCTGTTGCAGGCTCACGATTGATGGCACATATTTCATGGTTGCTCTGCCTTGTTCCAGGGAGACCTTAATGTTCACTATGCCTTTCAAACCAGATATCACACCCTCAATAGACTTTACACATGACTGGCAAGTCATGCCCCAAATCCTGATCATGCTGATGGACATCTGAGAAGAAGGGCACAGGCCATCCAGACTACCTTCGTAGCCAACATTGTCAAAGGTGAAACTCTGCTTCATGGCTGGTTCCCAGGCATAAGTAGTAAAGGAAAGTTTAGATATGATCTAGAAGGAAAGGAAAGAACATTTGGTATCCTTAAAACTAAACACATTCTACAATATCCCAGCTTGTCCGGCACCAAGAAAATGAAAAACAATGCCAATGATGTTAAAAACATCCCAATGGTACAAGAACATAAAACACAGAGAGAAAAAGCAAGCTAAGGATATCAATTACAAAATAAATGAGCTCACATGGTTCCTTTCAGCTCTGACATTCTGTGTTTCTGAACCTAGAAGCCAACTGCCTGCCCTCCTTAGTGAAATGTCTTTCTCATCCAGCAGACGTGGAGGATTCTGAAGGAGAGAAGGAAAGCATATGTGGCTTTATGCATAGACTACAGCATGAATGGCTTCCAGCAGAGGCAGAGAGGACAGCAGGTCACAGTGGGGAGGCATAGGTGTCCCAAGAGAGGCTGCCACCTCTGGGCGATACCTCAAACCTCTCCACAGAACTAAGTCCTTTCAGCTCAAACTTTGAGGGTCCTGCTGAAATGCAAAGTCTAGAACAGGCAACACCTCACTTCTGTATTTCTTCTGGAGTTGTCTTATTCCCTTGGAAGGGATTAAATGTGCTTAATACCCTTTGAGCACAGCCTCCAAATGCAGAGAAGGTCAGGATTCAAAGATGGGCCACAAGCCCATGAAAAATGTCTGTAGGTATGCTCCCTGGGGGCCAATAGGGGCAACCCACTATAAGAACAGAAGTTGAGTTTAACAAAGAACTACATAGTTCTGCTCGTGCCTCCTGAGTGTTCAGGAAAGTTGCAGTCATCACCTAAAATTTCAGGTACATCACCAAGTTAAATGGACCTATTTTCTTAACATACCACAGTGCAAGCATTAGTTCTGGATTTCTATAAATAATGATGTAGCCTCAGCTTGACAAGACAAAAATCTTCCTTTCACAGGTTCCCAGCCTACTACTCTTTTAATCAGATATAGTTTTCACACCAGAATTATTATGTGCTTCAGAAATTTGGGGACAGCCCTTTACATATGATACCTAATAATAAAGTATGTTTTGCTCCACTCACTCACAATCCTACCAATCCTCAGAATCCCAGTGACATGAATTATTCTTCTTTACAAGCAGACCTTTCCAACATTGACTCTGAGGCAGCTTAGCAAGATGAAGGTTTAAATAACTTTGAAAATGGAGACAATAAATGTTGACTTGTATATCCACAAAGGCTTCGGATTACTGATTATGAAGAATTGGTTTTCTAAAATATTCACTGCAGCATTTTCTAACCAGCAAAGAAAAAAGGGAATAATTAAGTAATTTGAGTAATAGCTACTCAACAGACTGTTGAATTCAATAAATACATTCATGTGTTGCTTAACAATGGTGGCACATTCTGAGAAATGAGTCATTAGGTGATTTTGTAGTTGTGCGACATCAGGTAAACTTCCACAAACCTAGATGGTATAGCTGACTCCACAGCTAGACTGTATGGTATAGCCTACTGCTCCTAGGCTACACACTTGTATTGCACAGGCAACTGAACAGCAACTGTATAGCGCAGGCAACTATAACACAGTGGTAAGTATTTGTGTATCTAAACATATCTGGACATATCTCACAGTAAAAATATAGTATAAAAGATGAAAAATGATATACTTGTATAGAGTACATGAAGAGGGCATGAAGGACTGGAAGTTGCTCTGGGTAAGTGAGTGAGTGAGTGCAGAGTGAATGTGAAGGCCCAGGATATTAGTGTATACTACTGTAGAATTTATAAACACTGTACATTTTGGCTACACTAAATTTATTTTTAAAATTTTCCTTTCTTCAAAAATAAATTAATACGGCCAAGTAGCGTAGATCATACATGTTATCCCAGCACTGTGGGAGGCTGAAGTAGGAAGATCGCTTGTAGCCAGGAGTTTGGGTTATGATTGAGCCACTGCACTCTAGCTTGGGTGACAGAGCAAGATTCTCTCTCCAAAAAAATAAAAAATTAAACTTAGCTTACTATAACATTTTGACCTTAGAGATTTAAATTTTTTCTCTCTTTTGTAGTAATACTTAGCTTAAAACACACATTGTACAGCTGTGTGCAAAGATTTTCTTTATATCCTTAAGTTTTTTCTATTTTTAAATTGTTTTTTCTTTTTAAACATTTTGTTAAATGTAAGACAGACAGACAGACAGACACACACACACACACACACACACACACACACACACACACACACACTGACCTAGGCCTACACAGGATCGGGATCATCAATATCACTGTCCTCCACCTCCACATCCTGTCCCACTGAAAGGTCTTCAGGGGCTATAACATGCATGGAGCTGTCATCTCCTATGATGATACTGCCTTCCTTTGGAATACCTCCTAAAGGACCTGCCTGAGGTTGTTTTAAAGTTAACTCTTTTTCCTTTTATAAGCAGAATGAGCACACTCTAAAATAACAATAAAAGGTAGAGTAAATACATAAACCAGTAACAGTCATTTATTATCATTATCAAGTATCATGTACGTGCATAACTGGATGGGGTGTACTTCTGTGTGACTGGCAGTGCAGTAGGTTGGTTTACACTAGCATCACCACAAACACATGTATAACTGTGATGTTTATATATATATAGATGTTTCTCTTTTTTTTTTGAGTTGGAGTCTCACTCTGTCTCTGTTGTCCAGACTGGAGTGCAGTGGCCGCTCCCGGCCACCGCGGCCTCGACCTGCTGGGCTCCAGCGATCCTTGGGCTTCTGGCTCCCATAGCCCTTGTTATATCTTTTGTTATAATGCTGATTGTGTTAGGCCTCAGGAAACAGAACCTCTCTGACCTTCCCCGCCCTCCTTTCACCTGCCCCAAGGCAGGACTCTAATCTTCCCCTTTGTGATTATGGACATACCACCCTCATTTCTTCCCCCCATTTAGCCTGGGCATGAAGCTTCCATAGAAATCCAAAAGGGCAGGGTTCGGGAACTTCTGGATAGCTGATGAACATGCTGAGATTCCTGGAGGGTGGAGCCCAGGGAGGGTAGGCATGGAAACTCTGCGCCCCTTCCCCCATACCTCCCCCTAGGCATCTGTTCAACTATATAATTTGCAATATCCTTTATATAAATGAGTAAACATAAGTAAGTTCTGAGTCACTCCAGAGTCCTGTAAGCCACTCCAGCAAAATTAACTGAACCCAAAGAAGGGGTCGTGGGAACCCTAACTTAAAGCCGGTCAGTCAGAAGTTCCAGAGACATGGACTTGCGATTGGTGTCTGTGAGGTCTGACACTATCTCCAGGTTGACGGTGTCAGAATTGAAAGGTTGTCAGTAGGTGTCCACTGCAGAACTGATTGCTCACTTGGTGGTAGCGAGAAATCCCCAAACATTTGTTCACAGAAGTTTTCTATGTTGACGGTTACTGTGCTGGTGTGAGAATGCAGGAAAAGCCAGTTTGAGAATTTTTTTGAAACAGAAATGCAATTCTCTATGATATTACAACGGGTTATGATATTACTTGGCAACAGGAATTTTTCAGCTCCATTATAGTCTCAAGGGACCTGTGTGTGTGTGTGTGTGTGTGTGTGTGTGTGTGTGTGTGTGTGTTGTTTTGTACAGTAGGCTCTCACTCTGTTGCCTAGACTGGGGTACAGTGGCACACAATCAACTTCCTGGGCTGAGGCAATCCTCCCAACTCAAGCTTCCAAGTAGCTGGGACTACAGGCAAGCACCACCACACTCAACTAATTTTTTAATTTTTGTAGAGACAAGGTCTCACTATATTACCCAGGCTGGTCTCAAACTTCCGGCTAACAACCTCGGAAACCTACTTGGAAACCTATATGTCAGATAGGTCAGAGATTAAGTAAAAGATTTGCTTCACATAACATACATTAAGAACTAATGTTCTTAATTTAATATACAGAGAATTTCTTCAAAAAAGAAAAAGACCAACAATTTATTTTATTTATTTTTAATTTTTTTTTAGTTGGAGTCTCACTCTGTTGCCCAGACTGGAGTGCAGTGGCCACTCCTGGCCACCACAGCCTTGACCTGCTGGGCTCCGGCGATCCTTCCACCTCAGCCTTCCAAGTAGCTGGAACCACAGCCACACGCTACCACACCCGGCTAATTTTTTTATTTATTGTAGAGATGAGGTCTCACCAAGTT
>NW_007259624.1:46584-52031 GCF_000164805.1 Carlito syrichta
GACAGAGTGACTCCAACTCAAAAAAAAAAAAAAAACTACTAAAGAGAAATATAACATACTACCCACACAATGACACAGTGCTCACAGGCAGGCTAGCTCCATGGGCTTGCTCTCCAGTGCACCATCTTCCTTCATTGCTAGTGAAAGTGTAACCTTTCTGAGGGAAGGGGGGATTTGTAATACCTATTAAAATTATAAATGTACATACATACTCTTTGACCTTGCAACTCTACTTCTAAGAATTTATCCAATAAATATGTCTGTTCATGCGCAAAGGAACCATGCAACAAAGATTAAATGCTGTGTAAGACTGGAGAAAACATAAATGCCCATCAATAAGAGTCTGGTTAATTAAGTTATTGTACAGTCATACAATGGAATACTATCAACTCTTGAAATGAATGAAGTAGCTCGGTACACACTGAAACAGGTTGACATCTAATATATTGTTCAGTGAAAAAAGCAAGGCACAGGGCACACTGTATACGTAGTATATTTGTTGTCTGTTGCTGCATGACCAACCAAATTTAGTAGCTTACTAGCAACAGCTCACAGTTTCTCAATTTGGACAGGGCTTGGCAGGGAAAGCTTGTCTCTTCTCCACATAGCATCACCTGGGGTGGCCTGAACGGGGCTGGGGACGTCTACTTTTGAGAAGATGGTTCATTCATCACATGTCTGCCAAGTTGATGCTCGCTGCTGGCTGGAGGCTCAGCCAAGGCTGCTGGTGGGGACCTCAGTTCTCTTCCATGTAGATTCTCCTCGTGTCTAGGTAGGGACCTCACAGTTGGAGACTCCAGGGTTCTGGGTGGGGGGGGGTCACAATTGCAAGCATTCCTAGAGAGCAAGTCCCAACCTGCAAGTACTTACCAAGCCTCTGCTTGTATTACACTTGCTAATTTCCATTGGCCAAAACCAGTCACATGGCCAAGCATAGTCAATATGGGCAGGAATTATACAGGACTTGAATATGGGAAACATAAGTCTATCACTGTATGCTAGTACTATCTGTGTGAAGCAAGGGAATAGTATCAAACGGACGCTTGTATATGCATAGATTATATCTGGGACAATGCATAAGAAACCGGTACAGAATTTGAGGAAATTTGGCCAGCTGAAGTGACTAGGTGGCTATGATACAAGGAAGAAAGGTATTTTCACTGTACAACTTACTGTAAAATGTGCATGTAATACCAAGTTTTAAAAAAGAATTAATGTAAAAATTAAAATACAACAACATGAGCACAAAGAAGATACAGAACAGTGACTTGATTGTAGTTGGTATTTAAATACTTGTTTAATTGAAAAGGAACTAAGAATGAAAGAAAAACTAAGATACTCAAGGGCATTCACTTTCATATAGCAAACTAAGTAAAAATGTCTTCCTTGTAAGACATAACCCTCAACCACCTAGTCTGTTGGAAAAACAAATCCCTCACAATTTACTACCCAGCTTACATTTCTTGGTCCTATCTCCAGTTACAACTTACCAAACCCCAAGCCACAGCAGTGGCTCTTAATTTCTTGACTGTGGATTCTATGTTCCTGCCAAAAGGGTTTGCAGAAGTGTTGAAAGCAATTTCTTTGTGACAAACAATACTCAGAGGCCCCCTTTTCTAGACAGGCAAGTTTCTAAGGGCAAGCAGTTAAGGAACACAAAGCTTTGCAAATAATATACCTTTAAGAAACAAAGAGTATCTGTTGGTTTAGGGACAACCTTATTAACAGCTGTGTGGTGTTTGGATAGTTTCAAAGTATAGACATAGGGTGTGTATGCTTTTGATTCAGTTCTTCAACTAAGGCAATCTTTGGGGGAGAAAGCACTCCAAATACATTTTTACAAACAAACATACATGCTTAGACTATCATCACATAGTCATGGGGATGGAGAGCAGGCCAGGGCTCCAATTGGGTGTCTAGGAAAGCTGTGGAAGCCCACTAGAGTCTACACTCCTTGAAGACAAACACTTGGGACTTTTTTTTGCAGACCCATCGCCAGGTTGGAGAAGAACTTTTGCTAGATTTTGAAGTTTTAATAAGCTATTATCATGGTAGGTATCAGGATGAGCAGGGACTGGAAACACAGGAGGCCACAGTGGAGAATCCAAAAATGAATTTCAATTATTTGCTACCTCTCTAGGAATCCAAGTCACATGACATTTACTGAGAATTTCAGGGTTTTTAGAAGAAAAGAAAGGTTAAAAAATATATATTAACTGTTTATTCATCAAGACAGAGCCCAGAAAATAAAATGAGATCTCTGGATAGGCCAGTCTGGTGTGAAGAAATCAGAAACTGGGTGGCATGTTTTGATGAAAGGTCTCAAAGCCAATCTGCTTTGAGAAGCCAGAAAAAACATGCTTTGTTGGAAAGTGGCTATGACCAAAAACCAAAGAACAACACTAATGTATACATCATGTACCATTTCGAGGTCTCTTAGTTACACCTGGATCCCCGTCATCCTTGAGTAGAATACCACAGGGGATTCAGAAAAAGTATAACTCAAGAAAGGATCTCACCCAAACCAACCCAGGCATCTAGGACAGTAGTGGGTGTCAGTTTCTAAAACCCCCACTGAGGAAGAATGCATGACCCCAGGTTAAACTTCTCTATGTATAAGCATGCAGGGGTATCTACTTATATATTAAAACATAAGATTGAAGTTATCTTTGGCCGAGTCATGAAATACTCATGAAATACTCACCCAAATAAAATATATACTGTATATATTTTCCAATTTTTAAAACTTAAATTAAAACAGAAATAAATTTGGCAAGGAAGAAAATGTTTTGTTTAACCACTCTAATTTAGGCAACAATAATATTAATAATTGTGATAAAGATGACAACAATGATGAATTGATATATTTGTACATTGCTTTATACTCAAAAAAACATTTTTACATATATTTCTTTAAATATCTCTTTCCTACTGGTGAATTTATTGAGGGTATGTATGACAGTCTTAGGTATAAATTCCAGCCTCATCTGAGCAAAGCCAGGCCTGTTTCCTTTAGACATAAAATGGGAGTAATAATAACACCTACCTATAGTTGTGCAGGGGACCTGAGAGCTAAGGGGACTTAAAAGAGGTTAACATAATAAATGTTTGATAATGAATGACTCTAAAGACAAACATCACCTCATTTAATCTTCACACGTGCCCCAGGGAGGTGTGCGGGGCACTTGATATTTTCTCCATTTTACTCATAAGGGAAACTAATAATTAAAACTAGTGTACCTATTTCCCCACCCCCACTCAAAGCCCTTCACCCTGTTCTTTAAGAAGGTTTCACAAAGGTCCAGAAAGAAGTTCCAGTGATAATTATTTACATTTTATCGTCTTAAAAATTCCAGGCATTCACTCAAAATGTATGGGGGCTTACTATGTGCCTGGGCTCTGCATACATCCACCCATCTCTGCACTCCAGAGGGGAGACTGTACACTCCCTAAGTAATGCTATACAAATGACTATTCATTGCCTGTTCCTTCTCTCAACCACAGCAAGAAAAAAATATTATCCTTTACTGAGAAACAGGATGCAGCATATCTGACACTTGCCTAGGGGAAAAAGTGAGTAAAATTAACAACAAATAAAATTAACAACCCTCCATACATACATACATACACACACACACACACACACACACACACACACACACACACACACACACATATATATGACATATGACAAAAAGTTAGAAATTCACAAATTATGAGACAGTGGTAACCTCTCCAAGGAGCATTTCACAATATTATCTCAGAAAACCCTTTCGCAATCTCCTACTACACAGCTTTGCTATCAACCATTCCAGAGAATTAGTTGCATTTAACTTGTTATTGTAACATTTATTCCATCAGACTTCTATCAATCAACAGCACTGCTTCAGAATCTTCTCTGATAACACTCTATATTTCAGGACGCTCCTAAGCACAGAAGTGTTAAAGACAGGCCTATTACTACCAAGTAACTATCAATAGCTTGAAATATTTCTCCTGTGAGTGAAATAGTCTAATTCAAAACCATATGGTAATAATTCCCTTAAGTCATTTCCCAGAATTATGATAAGATCATGATGTAAAAGATCATCATGTATGAAATATTATCAATAGTTTGAGGAAACATTCACCAATTATATTAAGTTAATTCAGATATTTGTATCAAATAATAGAAGTCAGGATTATTTTTGTTGATAGATTGCATTAGATTGTCAGATTTGATGAAGGCAGTTAGTATTTTATTTTGCCAAACAAAAATGTATACTATAATGCCTAATGAATGTATTGGTTTCTGCCTAGAATTGTAAGGATGACCAGCTACACATAAAACAAATATATTGGCTGGTCTCAGTGGGTCAGCCTGTAATCCCAGCACTTCTGGAGGTTGAGGTGAGTGGACTGCCTGAGCCCGCGAGTTCAAGACCAGCCCGGGCAGCTTGGCAATACACCATCTCTACAATAAATAAAAATTAGCTGGGCATGGTAGCATGCGTTTGTAGTTTCAGCTACTTGGAAGGCTGAGATGGAAGAATCACCAGAGTTCAGCAGGTAGAGGCTGTGGTGGCTGTGAACAGGCCACTGCACTCCTACCTGGGCGATGGAGTGAGATTCCGACTCAAAACAAACAAACAAACAAACAACAACAACTACAAAAATATGTTTTATAAGTTAGCACTACTCTTATAAATGCATGATAGAAACTTGCTATTTAAAATAATCCTCAGAAAAAGAAATACAAGTATCTGATACACCATTTTATAAATTTAACAAAATACAAATTTAAACAAGGTATAATTTTTCACTCAATAGGTTGGTAAAAATTTTAAAGTTTGATGATACAGTAAGCAAGAGTATAAGGAAAAATAGCTCTTAACTGTCTGTAGAAAGGTAAATTTATTATACCTTTTTGGGGAGCAACAAGGCAATAGCTATTAAAATACAAAATGCCCACTGCCTTTGACCCAATAATTCCCAATAATTCTGGGAATTTCTTTTTTCTTTTTTTGAGTTGGAGTCTCACTCTGTCACTCAGGCCGGAGTGCAGTGGCACGATCACAGCTACTGTAGCCTCAACCTGCTGGGCTCAGGTGATCCTTCCATCTCAGCCTTCCAAGCAGCTAGGACTATAGACCTGCACCACTACACCTGGCTAATTTTTTTGATTTACTGTAGAGAAAAGGTCTAGCCATGTTGTCCAGTCTCAAATTCCTGGGCTCAGGCAGTCCTCTTGCTTCTGCCTCCCAAAGTGCTGGGATTACAGGGATGAGCCACGGCACTTGGCCAGGAAATTTCGTCATACAATTATATGAGAATGTTTACTGCAATATTCGAATAGTGAAAAACTGGAAACCATCTAAATATTCTTGTATAGAGAACCAGCAGCTGGGCTCGGTGGCTCAGCCTGTAATCCTGCGCCTTTGGGAGGCTGAGGTGAGTGAATTGCCTGA
>NW_007259624.1:52109-58377 GCF_000164805.1 Carlito syrichta
ACTGCACTCCAGTCTGGGCGACTGAGTGAGACTCCAACTCAAAAAAAAAAAAATAGGTAAATTTGTATATATTGACATGGAAAGAAATGCATGACAGGCTAAAGAGAAAAAAGTTATGCAATTGTATAAATATGGCCCTATTTGTCTAAGAAAGAAAAAAAACACTTCTATACTTTGCTACTGATGCTTACATCCTGCAGATACTACTTTTTTTTTTTTTTTTTGAGTTGGAGTCTCACGTTGTTGCCCAGGCTGGACTGCAGTAGCATGCTCACAGTCACTTCAGGGTCGACCTGCTGGCTCCAGCGATCCTTTGGCCTCAGTGTTCCAAGTAGCCAGAACTACAGGTGCATGCTATCACTACAGGTGTTGGCTAATTTTTGATTTATTGAAGAGACGAGGTCTTGCCAAGTTGCCCAGATTGGTCTCAAATCCATGGGCTCAGGCAATCCACTTGCTTTGGCCTCCCAAAATGCTGAAACTACAGGCTGAGCCACCAAGCCTGGCCCACCAAATACTACTTTTGGAAAAACTAAATTTAAGAATCCAACTGAAATATTCTCCAGAAAAGCATAAAATTCTAGTGATACTGGTAATGATGATTCCATGATGATAGAAAGTCACTTCAAGTTACTAGATCACCCCATTTCATCTATTTTTTCCTTTATTTTAGTAGGAATACACCTGTGTAAGCTAGGTCATCTTGATTTCATCTAGGCAAAGATAAAACCCAAGTTAACCATTCCTTACCTAAGTCAAAATTCTGTAACCTACTTTCCAAAAGTGGTAAGTCCACTACCTAACAACCTTATAGTAATCATCAGTTCAATAGGTCTAATGTCATTCCTCCATGAACAGTATAAATCCACTACCAGTTAGTTTATTCATCCGTTCACTCAACAGCCTGATACTGTGGAGCAAACTTCGCCAGAAACAGGACTCAATGACAAAAACAGCAGCCAAGCTTGGCCAAAGAGGTCAATAGGGTCATGAATCAGGAGGCTCATGAAGTTGTTTCTAGAAAGAAAGGGGAATTCTATACACACTTGGAACAAGTTCCCAGCAACTTCTAACCACTTCCTACCCCCAATAGGTAGAAGGGAGATGTAAGGAGAGGCTAGAGAAAGCAGAGTCTGAGAGGCAGGCACCTATTCCTTTCTAGCCCACCATTCTGGGTCTGAAAGGCTGTGTCTATGGAAATGTCAATGAGGACACCCAGGCCAAGGCACTGAGTCCCTGCCTTCTACTCTGGTTGTGTGCTCTCCTTCTCCCTATTTCCCTCTTTTCCTAACTAATTGCCTAAGAACCTCACCAGGCTCAGTCCTGCTCACACCAACAGAGAAACAAAACTCTGTAATATGTGAAGGGGTTGGGGGAAATGAGCTCTCCAGACTTCCAGCTTTTACCACTTATGCCTTTTTTAAAAACCACTTTTCTAGTGACTGGTGGCTCCCAGTGCTTTCGAATGGGCACGGGCAGTGAGGAGGAGGAGATGAGCTTGTGGTCTTTGCCTCAGCCTTGTGAGACCCTGTAGCAAAGAAGCCAACAGCGACATACTGGACTTGGAAGCTGCAGAACTCCACAGCTATGGATATGTTGGGAAGATAAAGATTTCTGACTCGTGACCTCCACCTCATCTGTGGAAAACACAGAGAGCACATGGAGGGAATGATGCACTTCAATGTCCTGAAGCCCCATGCTAGAGCTTGAAAGTACTGTAGAAACAAGACAAGCCCCCTGCCCACCGTCAGCTGCATTGGTACGAGGTCCAGGGACCTTCAGTCCCATGCAGGGCCAGACATTGCGGCCCCCCGCTACTCCACTATATGTGACTCCCATCTGCTCAGGAGTCCCAGGTCCCAGCTCCCTCCCTGGCTACATCGTGATGCCCAGCACCCAGCACCAAACTGCCGGTCACCCAGGGAGGCTCTGGGCACCCGCCCCTCAGAGATACCGGTTCAATTTCTGGCTGAAGTGTCCTGTGAGGGACCCAGGGCCACCACCTGCCCTTTGGAGCTTTGGAGCTCTGGAGCTCCAGGCCCACCCTGGCTGACGCACTCAGCGTGTGACTTCAAGCTTGTGTAAGGGAGCAGAACCCCAAGCTTGTGTAAGGTGCTGATCAGAGGCTCCCAGCTCCAGAGGAGGGAACGCCCAACCCTCTCCTCCACCCCAGCCTGCTGGTGACAACCCGGATTCAGCACCCAGCTGTGCAGCTGATCCCAGACAAGCATCCCTAAAAGTGAAAGTAGAACTACCACCTCTGTCATTCTCCAGGCAGATCTGCATTGCCCCACCCACCTATCAGAGCCTCCACCTCAGTTCCCATGATTACGTCCTTAAACAGGAGACAAAGCCCCTCCCCTACGCTGAACAGACTGAGACAATTAAGAGTTACAGACCTCCCAGGCAGCAGGCTAACTGCCTGCAACAAAAACAGAGGGGAGAGGCCGGAGATCAGGGCTCAAGGAAAGATTACAGAACTACTCTGATCTCTTATTTTGACCTTTGGTTTTATCATTCTGACTGTACGTTTTGCTCACTATTGTTTGCTTTCTAACTGACACTATCTGTTTCATGATCTTATTGGTCTGCCTCTGTGTAACTATCAGTATTTTTTAGGGAATTTTCCTTCTGTGTTTTTTTTTCACTTCTCTCTGGCCTTGTGTCTCTTTTCACCTATTAGTTGGTATGTATGTCTGTTTTCCCTCTCACTGTTCTCTCTATCTAACTTCCTATTGAGCCCCTTTCTTCCATTATTTTCCTCTTTTGTACCTCCTTTTGCTCCAGGGATGAGAAAAAAATCTACACAAATAAAGAAAAGCCAAAAGAAGAATATGGGTCTCTCCCAGACTCCTGGGAGGCAGACACTGAGAAAACTGACTTCAGAATGCAAACAATGAAGAGCCCCTAGAATGACTGGTCTCAAACTACAAACCTAGATATCAAGACATTAATGGAGAGATTAAAAAGAATTGAGACTCAAGAAGGAACTAGGAAGGAGCTGATATCTGAGATAACAGTAATAAAGAATCCTGTGAATGAAATAAATAACAAACTGATAAGCAAGGAAAGCAGAATTACCCAAGCAGAAGAATCTCAGAGCTTGAGAACCAAAATATAGAACTAACCCAAACTCTCAAAAACACAGAAAACAAGCTCAAAAAGACAGAAAAAACCTTCAAGAGATGAGTGATTACTTCAAAAGACCAAACCTAAGAGTAATTGGCCTTCCTGAGGCAGAAAGAGAGACAGAGACCACACTGGAACAAGCATCCATGAGATCATTCAAGAAAACTTCCCTTATCTAATAAATGATGCAAAAATTCAAACACAAGAGATTCAGAGAACCCCTGCAAGACAACAAATAAGAAGACCAACTCCTAGACACATAATAATTTACCTAAACAAAGTAGGCATAAAATAAAAAAATCCTAAAGGCAGCAAGAGAAAAAGGTCAGATCACCTACCATGGAAAACCAATTAGAATAGCAGCAGATTTATCTACAGAAAACTTGCAGGCTAGGAGAGCTTGGAGCCCTATCTTCAATGTCCCAAAAGATAAACAATTTCAACCAAGAATAATCTACCCAGCCAGATTAAGCTTCATCAGCGAGGGAGAATTAAAATTTTTCCTAGATATACAATCCCTAAGAACATATGCTGCCACCAAACCACCTCTACATGAAACACTTAAGAAACTACTAAACACAGAAGAAAAGGGGAAAAAAAGAATAACGTTCTTCACAAGAGTACAAGAAAAAGAATAAAATACACAGGAACCAACCCCCCAAACAAAAGAAAGACAATAAACCAAGTGGAAGAACAACTCTATAAGAACTCTATGATAGGGACAAACTCTCACATTTCAATAATTAGCCTGGACGTGAGTGGACTAAATGCACCACTGAAAAGACATAGGATGGCAAAATGGATAAAATATCACCAGGCTTCAAGAGACCCATCTCACTAGAAAGGACATGCACAGACTCAAAGTAAGAGGATGGGAAACAAATTTTCAGGCGAATGGAACACAAAAGAAAGGAGGAGTCGCAATCCTAATTTCAAACAAAATACCATTTAAGCTATCAAAAATTTAAAAAGATACAGAGGGCCACTACATAATGATAAAAGGTTCACTCCATCAACAAGAAATATCTATCCTAAACATATATGCACCTAACATAGGTGCACCAACTTTTATAAAGCAACTCCTAGGAAAACTAAAGAAAGATATTGACTCTAACACCATCATAATTGGGGACTTTAATACCCCACTCACAACCCTAGAGAGATTATCAGGACAAAATATCAGCAATGAGATCGGAACCTCAATGTGACTCTTGACCAAATGGACTTAATTGATACCTACAGAACACTCCATCCAAAGACCACAGAATACACATTCTACTCATCACCACATGGAACGTATTCTAAGATCAACCACATAATTGGCCAAAAATCAAGCATAAGCAAATTTAAAAGGACCGAAATTCTACCATGCAACTTCTCGGACCACAGTGGAATAAAAACAAACATTAACACCACCAAGGTCCCCCCAAAACCCAAAAAGATATGAACACTAAACAGCATGATGCTAAACAACTCCTGGGTCAATGATGAAATCAAAACAGAGATCAAAAGATACCTGGAAACAAATGAAAATGAAGAAACATCTTACCAAAATCTCTGGGATGCCTTAAAAGCTGTAGTAAGAGGGGAATTTATATCCCTACAAACACACATGAAGGAAATGGAAGGAACACAAATTAACAGCATAACAAACCACCTAAGGAAGCTGGAAAAGCAAGACCACCAAAACCCTAATTTCAGCAGAAGAATCCAGATCACCAAAATAAAAGCCCAAATCCAGGACATAGAAGACAAAAAGATAATACAAAAAATCAATGAAACAAAAAGCTGGTTCTTTGAAAGGATAAACAAGATCAATGGCCCCCTAGCTAGACTGACCAAGAAAAAGAAAAAAAAAACCAAATAAGCACAATCAGAAACACAAAAGATGAAGTCACATCTGACCCTGAAGAAATACAAAAGATCATTAGAGACTACTATGTACACTTGTATGGAAACAAACTTGAAAACCTCACAGAAATGGAGGACTTTCTGTCATCACACAACTTGCCTAGGTTGAAACAAGAAGAAATTGAGACCCTAAATAGACCAATAACAATCAAGGAAATTGACTATGTAATAAGAAAACTACCTACAAAAAAAAAGCCCTGAACCAGATGGCTTTCTAGCATAATTCTACAAGACATTTAAGGAGGAGCTGATTTCAATCCTACTGAAGGTATTTCAGGTGATTGAGAAAGATGGAACCCTCCCCCAAATCACTTTATGAAACTAACATCACATTGATACCCAAGCCAGGTAAAGATTCAACAAAGAAAGAGAACTACAGGCCAATATCTTTGATGAACATAGATGCTAAAATTCTCAACAAGATCCTAGCAAACCGGATTCAACAACACATCTCAAAAATCATCCATCATGACCAAGTAGGCTTCATCCCTGAGATGCAAGGCTGGTTCAACATTAGTAAAACAATAAATGTAATTAAATACATCAACAGGTGTCAAAACAAAAACCACATGATTATATCATTAGATGCAGAAAAAGCTTTTGATAAAATCCAGCACCACTTCTTGATAAAAACACTCGAACATCTAGGCATACAGGGAACATACCTCAAAGTAGTAAAAGCAATCTACAAGAAACCCACAGTCAGCATACTCCTAAATGGACAAAAATTGGAACCATTTCCCCTGAAAACTGGAACAAGACAAGGACGCACACTCTCACCCCTCTTGTTCAATATAGTATTGGAATTCCTGGCTAGAGCAATCAGAGAAGAGAAGGCAATCAGGGGTATCCAAATAGGAAAAGAGGACGTCAAATTATCTCTTTTTGCAGATGACAGGATCACGTACCTTGAAAACCCAAGAGAATCTGTCAAAAACCTCCTTACACTGATAAAGGCCTTCGGCAAAAGTCTCAGGATATAAAAATAAATGTTCAAAAGACAATTGCATTTCTTTACACCAATAATAAACAAACAGAACCCCTAATAAAAACCATAATTCCATTCACAATAGCCACCAAAAAAAATGAAATTACCTTGGCATCTTCCTAACCAGAGATGTGAAAGACCTTTACAATGAAAACTACAAAACACTGCTCAAAGAAATCAAAGATGACACAAACAAGTGGAAAAATATCCCATGCTCATGGATTGGAAGAATCAACATTG
>NW_007259624.1:58681-65101 GCF_000164805.1 Carlito syrichta
TTTCAAATGGATCAGAGACCTAAATGTAAAACCTCAAACCATAAGAACCTTAGAAAAGGAAGGAAATACCCTCATGGAAATCAGAACTGGCATCCAATTCCTGAACAAAACTTGAAACCCACAGGTCATAAGAGAGAAGATAGACAAGTGGGACCTCATTAAAACTGACAAGCTTCTGCAAAGCCAAAGAAACCATCAAGAGAGTAGGGAGACAGCCTGCAGACTGGGAAAAAGTATTTGCCAACTCCAGGTCTGACAAAGGCTTAACATCTTGGATCTACAAGGAACTCAAATGTGCTGAAAAGAAAAAAACAAACAAACCCATTATAAAATGGGCAAAAGAAATGAACAGACACTTCACAAAGGAAGACATCCAAGCAGCTAACAAACACATGAAGAAATGCTCAACCTCACTAATCATCAGGGAGATGCAAATCAAAACCACACTGAGATACCACTTAACTCCAGTCAGAATGGCAATTATCAATAACTCAAAAAATAACAGTTGTTGGAGAGGGTATGGCGAAAAGGGAACACTCCTACACTGTTGGTGGGAGTGTAAACTAGTGCACCCTCTGTGGAAAGCAGTGTGGCGATTCCTAAAAGCTCTAAACATCAACCTCCCATATGACCCTGCAATCCCCCTACTGAGAATATACCCTGAAGAACTCAAATCACTCTATAAAAAAGATACCTGCACACGAATGTTTATCGCAGCATTGTTCACAATAGCAAGAACCTGGAATCAACCATGCTGTCCATCAAAAGAGGACTGGATTAAAAAAATGTGGTACATATACATGATGGAATACTATGCAGCCATAAAAAAGAACAAAATTATGAATTTCGTAGCTACCTGGATGGAACTAGAGTCTATAATATTGAGTGACCTCTCACAGAAACAAAGATCTGAGTATCACATATTCTCACTCATATAGTGGACCTTGATCACCCAATGCACTACTATAAGAAAATGACTGACAGTGTTGGGAAACTATGGGGGGGAGATGGGACTAATGGTAGTAAACATCTGTCTGGGGACGGGGAGACACCTGTTATCAACAAGGGAGCCTAAATGAAGCATATTTGTATACCTAACCCTTAACTGTACCCCACAACATCATCATAAAAAATATTGATTTTAAAAAAATTAAAAATAAGAAAAAAAATGCCTCTAATAAAAAAATAAAATAAAATAAAAAACACTTTTCTTTCCTCTGCCTATTTGAAATGTGGA
This sequence comes from Carlito syrichta, assembly GCF_000164805.1. NCBI lineage: Eukaryota > Metazoa > Chordata > Mammalia > Primates > Tarsiidae > Carlito > Carlito syrichta. Next base: position 59,919 of record NW_007259624.1, read on the forward strand.
AAAACCAAATAAACTACACCTTGTTCAAAGTCATGATTTCATTCTAAATTGTATACAATGCATGCTACATTGTGTAAGACATAAAAAATACAAGGAAATAAATCCACTCACCCTTAACAGCAATTATCAAAAGTTTTACTCATAGCAGCTACCTGTATCTTTTGTGAACAAAGCGTCACCTGAAAGGTAACTTCCCATTCACTAAAAGTTAGCAGCTTTCCAGTGCTCAGATGTTTTCAAAATTCCGTCTCACCCAGTATATTAAATAAACCTTTAATGTTCCAACAGCAAAGCAAGTGCTTGACATTAGACAGATCTGGGATTAAATCCTTCAGGGAACCTAAACTCTCAGTTTCAACTTTCTCATCTGTTAAAGGGGAACTGACGATGCCTCCTCAGGTTGTTAAAATGATTCGGTGACATGAGCACTGTTAATAGTCAAAAAGTACTCAAATGTCATTGACTTTTAGTTTGGTTTTTATTTTTATTTATTTTTATTTTTTTGAGTTGGAGTCTCACTTTTTCATCCAGACTGGAGTGCAATGGCCACTCCCGGCCACCACAGCCTCGACCTGCTGGGCTCCAGTGATCCTTCTACCTCAGCCTTCCAAGTTGCTGGAACTACAGGCGTGCGCTACCACACCTGGCTAATTTTTTGATTTATTGTAGAGTTAAGGTCTCGCCAAGTTGCCCAGGTGGGTCTCGAACCCACGGGATCAGGCAATCCACTCATCTCAGCCTCCCAAGGCGTGAGATTACAGCCTGAGCCACTGAGCCTAGCTTAGTTTGGTTTTTATAAACCAGCTACTACAAATGTCCCCTACTTGAGGATAATTAAATTCCTTCAAAAAATTCCTAAATTTAAGAATGGAACTGCAATAAAAAATGATGGCATAGGGGTGTGTGTGTGTGTGTGTGTGTGTGTGTGTGTGTGTGTGTGTACACACACACATATATATAAAATGCCCACAAAATATTAAGTAAAAAATGTGAGGTATATAATGATATGTATAATAATTTGTCCTTATATTTGTAAAAAAAAAAAAAAAAAACCCACATGTATGTACACAATTCATGTGTGGGGGGAACGGCTGCTTTGATTTTCTTCTTTATACTTTTCTGCATTCCCCTCATTCCCTCGTAAATTTGTTTTTAATAATGAGCATGTGTTTTAAAATGAACACTTTCCAGAGCTTCAGAAAAAAGAGAGTTGTAATTGTGCTCAGACAGATGAACACAGTCCCGTCCAGACATTCAGACAGACATCAGACGCATCTCTGAGTTGGAAATTCTACTGAAAAGCAAAGTATTTTAGCTAAAGTAACACTATTTTGCATTTCTGTCATAATCTACAAAGTGCTTTCACAACCCTATGAGGCAGGATCTATTGCCCCACTTTGTCATGAGGAATCTAAGCTCGGGGAGTCCAAAATACACCTGCCCAGGCCCCACAACCTGTGAGCAGCAGATCAGCAGAGTATCGATGTGCATTCAGATCCGCCTTTCCAGGGTCTCTTCCCCAGCCCTCCTTTCTGAAGGGCCAGGCGCAGGTTGCACCCCTAGTCAGGGGAGATTAGTATTGGTCATTAAAAATCACTACCATATGTTACATCTCATAACCTCAGATACAGGCCAAAATTTTGCTTTGAGGGGGGTTTTGTGAGTCAGGGTCTCACTCTGTTGCCCAAGCTGGAGGGCAATGGCACAGTTACAGCTTACCACAGCCTCAACCTCCTGGGCTCTGGTGAGCCTTCTGCCTCATCCTTTCAAGGAGCTGGGACTATAGGCATGTGCCACCATGCCAGCCTAATTTTTTTGATTTTCTGTAGAGATGAGGTCTCGCTATGTTGCCCAGGTTGTTCCTGAACTCACACGATCCTTCTGTCTCGGCCTCCCAAAGTGTTGGTATTACAGGCATGAGCCACTGTGCCCAGTCTTGGAATTTGTAAAGTAATAGGATATTTTAAATAAATGCTCTCAAGCATTCCCCACCTCAAAATACTTAATATTTCACTATCTTAAACACTCAGCTAACAATATATTCACCGTGCACTGGATAAATGGACAGCATATGAAAAGCCAGATTAAATGCTTTGTTACGTTTTAAGATTCTAAATGATTTAACATATTAGCTTAGCTACTGGCTCCATGCAGTTTAAAAAATATACACAATAAAAACTATTCAACTACATGGGAAAGTAGAGAAATTAAAACTCAATGAGCACAGAGTTTATAGAATTCTATCTTTCATCTCACTTCCCCTGCCCCCACTCCAAAACCACTAACTTCGAATCTGGATAAAAGCTACCCAAACTGGCAGACACAGAATAATGATTCTATACTTATTAAATTTCCCTGGAAAGAAATCTTGAAGGAGTGTCTTGTACTATCACAAATTCGGCACACCAAAAACATTTTTAATATTTTAAAATAAGTACTTCAGAGTATAATTATATCCTTGGTTTAAAAACTTGAAAGCAAAATGCAGAATCTGTAAATACTCATAAAGAGTTTCTGTCTTCGATATCCAAGTACTACGTGACTCAACATATGTAAATCCCTTGCATAGTACATTTCAAATAGCTCTTTTCCAAAATTTCTTTTTGTCTTTGGGACTTTTTAAACAATGAACACTAGAAAAATAGGTCTTAGAGGAGGCAAAGTACTTGTGAGAACTTTCCTTTGTATCTAACCAGTAGAAGGCCTTCAAAATTCCTTTTTTTTTTTTATCTATGTCAATAAAAAAAGACCCCATACAGACCACAGTCCTACTCAGAAACGTTACTAAAAGGCACCATTTTTACAAAACGTTATACTGCCCTACTTTTGAACATGACCTGATCTTTGGAGTAACAAAACTTTCACTGCTTAAGAAAACCAGCTTCATTTTGCAGCAATATTTTCAAAATGTTTATTTAGGTGAATGGGGGATTAACAAAATAAGGCACACACTTAAAAAATAAAAAGGGGGGACCCTTTTTGTGTGACTTACGTTTTGGAAAACTTTTGCTCCAGAGGCTTACGAAATATGCTGAAAATATAAAGCAACAAATTGCAAACTTTATCCATGGTGGAATTAATCACCTTGACTCCTGTTTGTAGTTACATTCATACTCTTACTCCCCAGCCCGGACTGCTCCCTGGCCCCTCATATGGAAACACGGAGAGAAACCTCCACCTATAAACTGTCCCAGTCTCTGGGTCCTGGCTTTATAGCCCATCTGCAATTGCACTGACCGGACTGGAACTTAGTTCCTGGGTTCTATTCAAAACCATGTGTGGAAATTCTCCCTCCTCTGTTGGGAGAGTGCCGGCCTCCTCCGAAGACACTGGTCTGGTTGAGTGCCTGGCTCCAGGGCTCCTCCTAAAGGACCACCACTTGTGGACAGACACCAGGGTCACATGTGGGTCACTCAGAGTTGCCGGGAAGGATGGCTGGGGGCTCCGAGGCCCCTCACCCCCAGCTGTCTCCATCGAGGAGACAGTATTCTCCTAATTTACAAGTGTCCTCCTAATTAGCAGGGGGAAGGCACCCTTCTGCTCCTGAGCCAGCCTGGGTGAGGCTGCCGGCAGTCTTCCTCTGGCAGCAAGCTTCAGAAACTTGGGTAGGCTGCACACCACTGCACCTACCGGCTATTGTTTATCAACACCCTCTCACTCATCACACAGTGTGTAGCACTGTGAGTCTCTGCACACGGCCCACGCATGCTCTGGCCCAGCATTGCCTGGACACTCAGCCAGTGTGTCCCTGAGCTCAGCACGTCATCATCACCCAGAGCTAAGCACAGCTTCCTTTTGGCCTCGTGCATGCCTAGAAACCTAGCCTAGGAGCAGGGGAGATATGCGACTTCTTTTTATTACCAAACTGACAGCATTTTCTTGAAATAGCTTCAGCTGCCTCTTCCATAGCTCCAACGCTGGTGGAGTGTAGAATACTCACTGAGAGAAGTATTTCCTAGGCAACATGACTTGCATTTCCAAGAAGGTGTAAGAAAGTTCCATGTTTCCTGCAGCTTTGTTTTCTCTTGAACCAACAGCTTGACTTCAGTAACAACTGACTGCACAAACTCACTGGCTAATGAACCTCATCCGTGCTTTATATGTGGCACAACAGCCAGGAACTAATGCACAATTCAAGCTTCTCAGGCTACCTGCTGTTCCACACGAGGATTAGCAGGACATATGACAGTGTGGTAATCCCAGTAGCTGCCTGCCTGACAGGGCAGCACTACCTCCCTTCCCACCTCCTCACCACACCCCACAGGCTCAGAGACAGAAGGAGGGACCTCACCCCCAAGGCAGAACAGCTCTGCCAGCCACTAATCCTTGCAACACCTCCTGCAGCAAATGTGTGCAAAATGTCCACACTGCTGACTGGAACAAACTGCTTGGTAAAACGGTCACTCTATGCCCCTCTGCATTACTCCCCACAGTTGAATGTATCACCATAGGGCCATCAAACAGCACACCCAATGGGGGTGCTCAGAACATATGTCCAAAGTCACTGAGGAGTCTGCCTCCATATGAGTTGTCCACAATGACTCTTCTTCCCCCATTAAAACAGCCATTCCTGCCCAAAGAAGTCCTGACCAAGAGAGCTGCTCTCTTTGAGGAAGGTGGCCTCAGAGTTGGTCCACTTGGCAAAGAACCCTTAAGCCTTTGTCATTCCGCTGCTTCTCATTTTACTCCGTGGGGCTCTGGCTTGTTTGCTGTCACTTCTGAAGCACACTGAGGGTAACCAACTCCTCCAAAGTGAGTCTAGGCTTGTTGCTCATCTGTGTGCTCAGTCAAAAAATCCAGCCCAACTCAATTTCTAAGAAATGCCATTTAAATCAGTGACTATCAAAGGACAGACCAATTTGATGCTAAGGGCCTCAGGCTCCAACCCTGGCCTCCCTGCCAGAGGCTAGCACCACCCGAAGCTGTGCAGCTGCCTCTGTAGGAGCCTATGTAGACTAGTCTGGCGACCTGCGATTACTTTCTAGTGACTACTCAATTCTTGGTTATCTACGACTCACCTCTCCTGATAGGATCTATCAGGATCTCCACATGCCCTGCTGACCACCTGACATTTCATTTATTGGACATAAGTGGGTTTTCCTGATAACTGAAGCTTATTTCTTTTTTTCTCTTTTTTTTTTTTTTTTTGAGTTGGAGTCTCACTCTGCCGCCCAGACTGGAGG
>NW_007259624.1:65197-71035 GCF_000164805.1 Carlito syrichta
GCAGGCTCAGGCAATCCACTCACCTCAGCCTCCCAAAGTGTGGGATTACAGGCTGAGCCACCGAGCTTGGCTAAAGCTTATTTCTTTAAGTACAAGATTTTAAAAATTTTTAGCCATTTCGGGTGAAAAATTCTCCCTAAAGGTGTTATCTGTCTTTCTGCTGCCTTTTAAAGTGAGTTATTAAACATATTTTAACTTTTCCTTGTGCTGTGAGTTCATTAAAAATACAGATGCTTCTTCTATACTGTAGCTATGAATGGCTAATAAGGAAAGTATGCTGGGATCTTATGTCCCAAATGCTTTTAAACTGTCCATTCTATTCTGTTAGAACCATTTAAATATCATCCAAACCACTTCTCCTATGGTGGCTCAGACCCAGAACACAGTTAGAAAACGTGGCTGAGGCCAGATTAGGAACAGCAGGAAGTCTAGACTTTGCCCTGTGAGATGGTGGAGAATCACCAGGAGGTTTTAGGCAGAGACTTACAGAATTGTATTTGTGATCTAGAAATATAGTTTGGGCAGGAACAAGAATGAAGACTCAGAGAAGGAGGAATTTCAAAGGGTACAAAAAATTAATAGAGTAGGATTAAACAAGCGAGGGGGCCCTCCTGGCTCAGTGATCAGTGGAGCACAGCAGATGACACAGAGGGGATCTGAGGATGACAATGCCATTTCCAGTTTGGCAGATTAAAAACATGGTGACATGTAAACCAAGATGAGGAGAAATGGTGAGAACAAAGAAAGTCTGGGGTATGGAAACAGTGGAGTCTCCTTTGCTCCCATATAATCTAAGGGACCTGTGGAATAGCCAAGGCATAAGCCAGGTTAGAGAATTAAGTCCAAACTACTCTTTCTAGCACCTTTCTCTTTCCTCACACCTCACCCCTGGCTTCCCTGTCCCCCACCATCTATCTAATCCTCCTTATCTTTTGAGTCCTGCCTCTCTGTGGAATTGCTGTCAGTCACCCCAGTGGCAGGGCTCCTTCCCTTATCTGAATTCCAACATTGCTAATGTCAACACCAGCTGATGACGGTGCTGGCAGGTGCTCAGCCTTTAGCACTGCTGGAGGACAAGTCTTCTCTGTCCACTGAGGCTGCAATCGGATCAGTCAGCCCCTGTTACTGATGCCTAGCATGTACTCACTCTGGAATACATGGTATGCTCCCGGAACACAAGGATTTTATATATGAGCTGCCCACAGACCTATCAGAGTGATGAACAACTAACTAGCAGATGTCAAATTAGTATATTTAAATAAGCAGTTGAGTATTTATATCTTTAAATTTTAATAAGTATACTTAGCTATATTTTAAAAGGTAAATAGATAACTTGAACTGTATACCGAACAGAAAGTGCTTTCTTTTCACCTGGAATTTCATGGTACTTTTTGGTCCCCCTTATCACAATGTAAGGGCAAACTCTACCAGATAGTCTCTCACATGTACCCTGTAGAACGTAGGTCTTCACAGGTCTCCTTGCACTAGATGATTTTGCCTTCTATCTGTACAAATTTCACCAGTCATTTTCCAGAATAAAATTCATCTTGTTTACCTCCTACTCACCTTCCTTGTCTTTGTGGGTTTTTTTCTGTATAAAAATAAAAATCTCTTTGGTGTCCTAAACAATCCTGTTGCAACCTGAGAAGCCTGGGCCCCAAAGCAGATGGGCACCTCATGTTTCCATGAATCTCCAGGACAAAGGACTCTATCTGGAGGAGTGGCGGAGGCCATGACAATCCAGGACTCAGCATGGGAACCGAATGAAGACACCCTTCTGGAAGGCAAAGCCCCAGAAGGGATTCGTGTGTGTGGCAAAGCCCCGCGGAAAGTCTTGAGGAAAGTTCTACATGAATGTCCTGTGACTCATGGTCGCCTATTTGTTCCCATTATATTGTTCAATAATAAAGCATTTAATGCTTCACCATTGGCCATGCCTTAGGAAATGCAAATAGCAACCTAACAGGTCACAATGACCCAACCAATTATTCCAAAATCTACTGTGACAAAGTGTACTTTTAACTGTTCTACTTTATGTTAAAACTATGGTATCAAGAAATGACAGAAACTGAGGTACAAACTAAAGCAAACACTGTTAAGCCATACAAACAACACCAGAGTAGCCACAAGTTTAAAGCTTTGAAACAATATTAAAAACCCTTGCCAACTGTTAGAGCAGGCCCCCATATAGGCTATAATATGAATGGTAGAATTTGGTGAGCACCTAGAGGAAAGAGTAGTATGCAAAACTTAGAATGGCTTGACCCTCCACTACCTTATACAGGTACATATGATGATGATATGGTTAGAAAAGTCTGGATAGATGAAAGACATGTTAAGTAGAAAAACTTATCTTTATAGGAAAAAATAAAATGCAGTGGGCCCCCTTGGTGCCTGCTTTCTAAAACCCAAAGGTCAGCACTTAGTAAAAAGTAAAATGATTGGTATATATAAATAAATATAGACACTGCCTCATCACAGAGAGCAAGCTTTAAATTAAAACTACATAAAGGTTATATGCCTAACACCTTTATATCTATATAGACTATTTACCTTTATAAAGCATAAGTTTTACTTTCCACTTGCTAATCTTTTGACTAATATTAACCTTGCCCTTTTAATAAGTTACCACTTCCAAGAACAGCTAGTTTCTTATATGTAGACATTATTAAGCCATATAATTATTAGAATTGTAAAATCATTAGTATGTCATACAATCGTTTCGATATGTTTTGATTGGTAATTTTTTCCTTTACTGTTAACTTTCTGCTAAATGTGTGCCAAAAATTATGATATAAATAAATCAGCACTGGTGTGCTTCAGTGCCAGAATGCCTGAAAAGAAACTCTGGTCACGACTCTTCCTTCCCTCACCTCATCACGCCTCCTTCTCGGGTCCCCGTGAACCCCCTGGAGCTGGTCTCCGGCAGAGGAGGGACATCTGGTTAAAATATTTCAACACTCACAAAGATTACCTGCTCAATTCAGCTAGAGGCTCAAACCAGGTGGGGCTTCCCAGAAAAAAACGTAGGCCAGCCCTCCCAAAGAGCGAGAGAGGAGTCCAGGATCCTGTGGCAGGACAAGATGGCAGACACTGACACTAAGCAGCATACTGGAAAGCAGTGGCCTGAAGCTTCCCATACAGAGAGCATGAGCAGTACAAACAGCACACCTGCCAACCACTGGGGTCTACCAGTCCATCCCTCACTACAGGAGTTAACATGGGCATCATTTAGAGACCGAAAGTCAAATATTTAAGTGTATGCACAGTAGAAGAAACTATTAAAATATGGGGAAAAAAATCACTCAAACATGAGATGCTGGGGTCGGGGAGGGAAAGATTGGAGTCTGGAGAGCTTCTCAGCTTCTCCTCCCACCCCAGCAGCTGCTCATCTTCAAGACTGAAGCAGCTGTTCCATAGGACTTTACTGGGAGCTTGTTGACAGGAGAATCACACAAAATACCTAGGCAGCTCACTGGAGGGAATGTGCTCAAATAAAACTGCACTTGGCTGAACAGTCTTGAATTTCAAAAATTACAATAGTTCTAAATTATAAAGAGACTGGATAGGTCAAAGAGAAACACTGAGATTATCACAAAGTAAAAGCCAATGTCCAATTTCACAGTTTATTGTATGCACTGTCAACTTCCTTAGCTGCCCTCACCATCTGGCACCTACCTGCAAAACTGTAACTCTGGCTCACTCTAAGTTCCAATTGGCTCCAAGCCTGTCTTCTCACAGTTGAGCAAGGAGGAGAAGGCACACACATCCAGCTAGCTCCTGCATCCTGATTCAACACCACTAACCAGGGAGGATTCTTCGTGCCACCTGGCAGACAAACCACATTCCCCAGTCCTCTTGTCCTTCACTCCCCCGGAACAAGGATCCTGTACCTACCACCCTGCTCAAGTCTCCACTTCCCAGCCCCATCCTCACTCTCAGCCCAGGGTGACCCATCTTGGTCGTCAAGGTCAGCCTCCAGGTGAACCCTCCCTCCTGGCTTTCCTTCTACCCTCCTCACCCTACTCAGAGTCCTCCACCAGGGCTTGTATTCACTCCTTGGTGATCTTATTCAGTCCAGTAGAAATACCACCTTTCTTAGCCATTTGCAATGCTATAGACTGGGTAATTGATAAACAACAGGAATTTATTGCTCACTGTTCTGGACGCTGGGAAATCCAAGATCAAGGCACTGAATCTGGCAAGGGCTGCTTTTTGCTTCACAGATGGCTCCTTGTTGAAACCTCATAAGGCAGAAGAGCAAAGTAGCTCCTTCAAGCCTCTTTTATAAGGCCTCTTATAAGAGCCATCATGACCTAATCACCTAAAGTTCCCATCTCTCAATACCATCACCTTAGGATTAGTTTTCAACATATGAATTGGGGGGGGGGGCTTGCACCAACATTCAGATCACTGCACCACTACAGTCAACAACTCCTCCACTCCACACTTATGGACCCAAATGCTTCATCACCATCTTCCACAGATGTCCAATATGCATACCAAACTTAACTTGTCTGCAACTCAGCTTCCCATATTCTGCCCCTTCTCTACTCCTCCCACAGTCTTCTTCATCTTAGTAAATGCAATTCCTTTGTTCCACTTGCCCAGGAAAAAAAATCTTAGATTCCTCCTTGATAAGGATCATCTCTTTTCAAATCCACATTCCACCTTAAAAATGCAGCCATCATCCAATGACTTCTCAGTACAACTACTACAACCCTGGTCCAAGCCACTAGGATGTCTCACCTGCATTATTTATTTTAAAATCTCCTAAGTGAACTCCCAGCTTCTGCTCTTAGCTGCTACAATCTATTCTTAACACAAAAGCTTCAAGAATCCCCTAAGTCAGAAGATGTCATTCCCCTAAAAAGCCACCAGGGGGTTCCCATGTACTTAATAAAACCAGAAATCCTTACAAAGACCTGAAAGACTTTATACAGTCTGCGGCCCTCCCATGACCAACTTATTCTCATACTTGGGGTCCCTTACTCACTTTGCTACAGCCATTCGAATCTTACCATTCCTTAAATAAGCTAGGCAGACTCCTGCCTCTGGGACTTGTACTTGTTTCCTCAGCTTAGAAGCACCTCCCCGCCAATATCACATACTTAAGACAGCTCCCTTCCTCACCTCCTTGAGGTCTTTGCTCAAATGCCAATTTCTCGGTGACTTCTCCCAAATTACCCTATTTAAATTTCACACTCCCAGCTCTCTATCATCCTTCCCTGCCTAATTTTTCTCCAGAGTACTCAACTACCATGTGATATAATAATTTAGATATTAAGTTCCACATGTGCAGGAATTCTTCATCTACTTTGTTCAGTCACTGCTGTATTCCCAGGTCTAAAACAGTGCTTGATACTTAGAGTTTCTCAATAAATATTTGTTGAATTACTGACAGAGAATGCCAAATAGAAACAATTTCTATGTGTGCTTCCTGTAAAACAATTTGCTCAACTTTCAGACAAATAGTCAACATTCAGAGGGTGGCCCATGCAAAACAGGCTCCCTCCTCCCTTACTTATTCATTCCTTTATCTCTGAAAGTCAGGGATATGAGCTCAAATACAGACATGAGTCACAGATATTGAGGGTTCAGTTCCAGACCATTACAACAAAACAAATATCACAATAAAACAAGTCACACAATTTTTTTTATTTCCCTGTGCATATAAAAGTTATGTTTATACTATACTGTTGTCTATTAAGTGCAATAGCATTATGTCTTAAAAAACAATGTGCAAGCTGGGCTCGGTGGCTCAGCCTGTAATCCCGTGCCTTTGGGAGGCTGAGGTGAGTGGATTGCCTGAGCCCGTGGTTTCAAGACCTGCCTGGG
>NW_007259624.1:71202-76703 GCF_000164805.1 Carlito syrichta
CAGAGTGAGACTCCAACTCCAAAAAAAAAAAAAAATGCACATACCTTCATTAAAAAATACATCATTGCTAAAAAATGCTAACGATCATCTGAGCCTTTAGGGAGGCATAAACTTTTTGCTGGTGGAGGGTCTTGTCTCAGTGTTGTGGGCATTGCTCTGGATTAGGCTTTGGTTTATGGGAATGATGTAGCTGGCTTGGTCTTACATTCAAACTACTAAAACTTTCTCTACGTCAGCAATAAAGCGGTTTTGCTTTCTTATCATTTGTGAGTTCACTGAAGTAGCATTTCACTTAGAAGCCACTGTAGGATTATTAATTGGCCTAATTTCTTCTTTTTTTTGAGTTGGGGTTTCACTCTGTCTCCCAGGTTAGAATGCAGTAGCACACTCACGGCCACCGTAGGCTCAATCTGCTAGACTCAGGTGATCCCTCCACCTCACCCATTCAAGTAGCTAGAACCACAGGAATGCACTACCAGGCCTAGCTGATATTTCCTTTGATTTGTTGTAGAGATGAGGTCTTGCCATATTTATTGCCTGGGCTGGTCTTGAACCCCTGAGCTTTAGGCAATCCTCCCATCTTCACTTCCCAAAGTGCTGGGATTATAGGTGTGAGCCACCATGCCCAGCAATTATGTGTCAGGGAACAGGAAGTGAAGGACGAGGTGCCAGTGAGACTCCATACCCTTTGAGGCCAAGAGATTTATTAGAGCAGCAGCTACAGAGAGAGGGAAGGAGGTCTGTAACCGCCTGGTGGGAAAGGGGAGTGAGAGAGAGAGGGCGAGAAAGAGGTCTGTATTTATCGGTTTGGGAGGGGGCGGCCTGTGCTCTCTGAGCCTGGCCGTGCCAGCCAGAGCCATCTTAGGGTCTTTATTGGAGGGAGCTATGAGGTAGTATTCCTATAGGGAGATAATATTTGTGTAGAAGTTTAAGTTTCACGCGCACGGGAAAGGCAGGAATTTACGGCCTTTGTTGTCTTTGTTAGGTTCCCTATAGTGTTGGCACCATCTCGGGAGACGTCCTTCTGGCTGTTCCCTGTGCCTTTCAGGAAGGGCCAAGGAGACAGAGAGAGAGACAGGGAACTACCAAGATCAGTGGTGGAGTCAGGACATACACATGTATTGACTGAGTTTGCAGTCTAGATGGGTGTGGTTCGTGGCACACCAAAACAATGACAATAGTAACATCAAAGATCACTGATGACAGATCACAGCAACAGATATAATAATAAGAAAAAATCTGAAATATTGCAAAAATTACCAAAGTGTGACACAGAGACATGAAATGAACACATGCTGTTAGAAAAATGGCACCAATAGACTTGCTTGACATAGGGTTGCCAAAACTTTATTTTGTAAAAAAAATAAAAAATAAACCCAAAGCCCACTGTACCTGCAAAAGGCAGTAAAGCAAAGGTATGTCTGTACTTTCAAGAGTAGACAGTAACCTAAATGAGAACAGGCTGGGTGAGATTTGTGGTCACATGAACAGCTCATTCCTCTCCTGCTTCCCCGCCAGAAAAGCCAGCTATTTCTCAACTCAGGCTAACCGTTGTCAAAAGGCCTGGTGTCACCAGAGCTTCCAAGAGAAGGTGGATAGCTGGAGTTTTATACAGTAAAATCTTCCAGTGTTAAAATGTGGAAAACTGGTTCAAAAATTCTTGCCATTGAAATATAAGTCAAGCCGGGCTCGGTGGCTCAGCCTGTAATCCCGCGCTTTGGAAGGCCGAGGTAAGTGGATTGCCTGAGCCCACGGGTTCATGACCCACCTGGGCAACTTGGTGAGACCTCATCTCTACAATAAATCAAAAAATCAGCCGGGTGTGGTAGCGCATGCCTGTAATTCCGGCTACTTGGAAGGCTGAGGCGGAAGGATCGCTGGAGCCCAGCAGGTTGAGGCTGCAGTGGCTGGGAGCAGCCACTGCACTCCAGTCTGGGCGACAGAGTGAGACTCCAACTCAAAAAAGAAATATAAGTCAAAGTTGTTTGTCAGGACCCTTGAGCAGACTCCTTAAAAAAGAGTGGATTTGCCCTTGTTCTTCCCTGGCTCCGGCTACCTGGAGCTTGAAATGGATGGCTGGAACCCTAACAGCTGTTTTACGCCTGGAGGTTAACAGGAAAATGGAGTTATAGTCTAGCTTGTACTAAAAAATCATTAACTGAATTCCATTAGCCTGAGCTGGCTTCAGCGCCTTGGGTTCCTATGTAAGCAAAACAAAACTGAAGCTAAACCAATCAGAACACACCAACTAATCTCTAACTAGAGACTTTACCAATCAGAAAGCACCCAACTAACCTCTAACTAGGGTCTTTTCACTTTAACCAATTAAATATTTTCTTTGCTTTGCTTCCTTGGATGCCTTATAAAAGTTATTCCTTCACATCCCCAAATGGAGCCCTGAAGTGCATACAGTCTGGCACTGCCCAATTGATGACTCTACTGGGTACTGTCCTAGTGGGGGATCTCAGGTGACCCTCCTCCTGTAGAAGTTTTCTATCTGGGTCCCAAGGCTCACTAACACATACTCTGAAGTCTAGGTGGAGGTGGAGCTATGTTTCCACAGCTTCTGCACCTATGAACATCACCAAGGCTTACAGACTGTCCCTTCTAGAGCAGCGGTTCAAACGGCACCTGAGCTACAGCTGGGGTGGCCAGAATGACTCCATGGGTTCCTCCTTTGAAACTGTTCTGCCCTTGGCCAGGTGTGATGGCCCAGTCTGTAATCCCAGTGCTTTGGGAGGCTGAGTCAAGAGAATTGCTTGAGACCAGGGTTCAAGACCAGCCTGGGCAACTTGGAGAGACCTCATCTCTACAATAAATCACAAAAACTAGCCAATGGCATGCATCTGTAGTTCCAGCTACTTGGAAGGATAAGGTGGAAGGATCGTCTGAGCCCAAGAGGTCGAGGCTGTGGTGGCCGTGAGTGTGCCACTGCACTCCAGTCTGGGTGACAACAGTGAGACTCCAACTCAAAAAAAGAAAAGAGACTGTTCTGCCCAAAAGACCAGCTCCAAATGCCTTCAGGGTCATTCTTACAGGTGTTTTAAAATGAAATTAAAAAAATTTTTTTAAATCAGGGTCTCACTCTGTCCCCCATGCTGGAGTGCAGTGGCAGGATTACAGCTAGCTACAGCCTCTATCTCCTGGGCTCAAGTGATCCTCCCCCCTCAGCCTCCTGAGTAGTGGAGACTACAGATGCACACCCGCAAATTCCTGGACTCAAGCAATCCTCCTGTCTTGGCCTCCCAAGATGCTGGGATAACAGAAGTCAGACACTGTGCCTCGCACAAAGTTTTTTTATTCTTTACCAACTGGCCAGACTGAGAATTTTCCAAATCTTTATAAGTTCTGCTTCCCAGTTGATTATAATTTCTGTCTCTCAATTGTTCTCTCTTATATTTCATCATCAAGAGAAGCCATGCAGCAGGCTGTATACCTTGTTTAGACTTCTTCCACCAAATATCCTAGTTTATCACTTTTAAATTCTGCCTTCAACAAGCATTAAGACATAGACACAATTCACCCAAGTTCTATGCCACTTTGTAACAAGGATGGCCTTTCCTCTCGTTTCCAATAAAATATTCCTCATGTCTGTTGAAGACCTCCTCAGAGTGACTTTTACTGTCCGTATTTCTACCAACATTTTGATATTGATCCTTTAGTACTCTCTAAGAGATTCAGGTTCTGTTTGCAGCTCTCATCTGAACCTTCACCAGAATCATCCTTAATGTTCAGATCATAATCAGCTAGGTTTTTTCCAGCATATATCCCCAAACTCTTCCAGCCTCTATTCTTTACCCAGTTCCAAAACCACTCCCATATTTTCAGATATCTGTTAGACAAGATGGGGCAAAAAAAACCCTGGAATTATCTTTTGGAAGGCAGGTCCCTTGTAATACAGGTTTCTCCTGCTAGGTAAGTGTTCTAGAACATATTGGTTTTTATCTGGAAGTTTTGAGAAGGTTACGTCCTGATTTGCAGAAGAAACATCTAGAGTTATGGCAAGCAGGTGACTGGTTCTTCAATCATGACAACCCACCTGTCCACACCACGCTGACTATTCAGCAGTTTTGACCAAAAATGGCATGGCCCTCTTGCCCCACCCTCCTTATTCACCCAATCTTATCCCAAATGACTTTTTTGTTGTTGTTTCCTGGATGAAAAAAGGCCTCAAAGGAAAACATTTTGCCAATGCGGAAGAGGTGAAACAAACAAACAAACAAAACAGAAGCACTAAAGGCATCAAAATCCATGAGTTCAGCCGGGCTCGGAGGCTCAGCCTGTAATCCCGCGCCCTTGGGAGGCTGAGGTGAGTGGAGTCTGAGCCCGCGGGTTCGAGACCCGCCTGGGCAACTTGGCGAGACCTCATCTGTACAATAAATCAAAAAATTAGCCAGGCATGGTAGCGCACGCCTGTAGTTCCACCTACTTGGAAGGCTGAGTGGAAGGATCGCCAGAGCCCAGCAGGTCCAGGTTGTAGTGGCCGGAAGCGTGCCACTGCACTCCAGTCTGAGCGACAGAGTAAGACTCCAACTCAAAAAAAAAAAAAATGTTTTGAGCAGTAGAAAAGGTGTCTTTTTAGGTGTATTGCATCAAAGAGTACTTTGAAGGTGACTGAAGTTTAAACATGTAAGAATAAATACACAATTTTGCCGGGCTCTGTGGCTCAGCCTGTAATCCCAGTGCTTTGGGAGGCCAAGGTGAGTGGATTGCCTGAGCCCGTGGGTTTGAGACCCATCTGGGCAACTTAGCAAGACCTCATCTCTACAATAAATCAAAAAATTAGCCGGGGGTGGTAAGTGCACGCCTGTAGTTCCAACTACTTAGAAGGCTGAGGCGGAAGGACCGCCAGAACCCAGCAGGTCAGGCTGCGGTGGCCGGGAGCGGCCACTGCACTCCAGTCTGAGCAATGGAGTAAGACTCCAACTCAAAAAAATAAAAATAAAAAAATAAAAATAAATACACAATTTTTTATATATAAATTCCAGGTTTTTTGGGTCCTCCCTTGTAGCAACACTCTACTTTTCAATACCAATTTTTTAGTACATTTCTGCTGCTATAACAAAATACCACACACTAGGTAATTTATAAACAATGGAATTTTATTTTTCACAGTTCTGGAGGCTGGGAAATCCAAGATCACGGTGACAGTTTCTGGTGAGGGTTCCTCTCTGGTTTAAGATAAAACCATGTTGCTGTATCCTCCAGAAGGGAGAAATCCTGTGTCCTCACAAGTTGAAAGGGCAAAAAGGGGCAAACTCCCTCCATCAAGCCCTTTTTATAAAGGCACTTAATCCCATTCATAAGGGCCTTGATCATCTCCTAAAGGCCACACCTCTTGACACTGTTGCACTGGTGACTAAGTTTCAACATGAATTTTGTATGGACAAAAACATTCAAACTATAATAGAGGCCTCAGCCTGTAATCCCGCACCTTTGGGAGGCTGAGGTGAGTGAATTGCCTGAGCCCACGGGTTCAAGACCTGCCTGGGCAACTTGGC
>NW_007259624.1:76843-79795 GCF_000164805.1 Carlito syrichta
GACTCCAACTCAAAAAAAAAAAAAAAAAAATAGAGGCCACTAAAATAAGAATTAGGGAGGGTATGTTTGGCTTTCATGGAATTCTAAACAAGAGAAGATTCAGGACAAATAAGGAAAAGCAGTGGATAGACTACCCTTATGCATCAGGGAATACAAACAAGAATGTCCACAACAGAGCTGTTTATAACTGCAAAATTCCACAAACCACCCAATATTCTCCAAGGAGACTGGATAAAGTATGCTGTATACCCACAGCAACACTTACCATACCAATGAATCTTAGCAATGTCTAGTGAGAAAAGTGAGTTTTTTAAGACTAAACACACTCTAAAATCATATTTATAAAGCTTAGAAACAAGAAAAACTAAATAATGTATTGCTCAAGCATTCACATATATGTGACAAAACTATTAAAATAATAAAAAGCTGAGCTGGGTACAGTGGCTCACACCTGTAATCCCAGCACTCTGGGAGGCTGAGGCGAAAGGGTTGCCTGAGCCCAGGAGTTTGAGACCAGCCTAGGCAGCATAGTGAGACATTATCTATACAATAAATAAAAAAATTAGCTGAGTGTGGTAACGTGCACCTGCAGTCTCAGCTACTTGGAAGACTGAGGCAGAAGGATTGCCTGAGTCCAGCAGTTCGAGACTGCCATAGCCGTGATCATGCCACTGCACTCTAGCCTGGGCCATGGAGTGAGATTCTGACTCAAAAAAATTAAAATAAAATCTGGATTACAACAAACACAAAATTGAGAATGGCAGTTACCTCTGTAGTGGGTACTTCTATTGGTGATGCAAAATGATGAAGAAGGAGCAGCTGGGTAGATGCCAGGGCAGTGAAAATGCTCTTGTTCTTGGGTCAAGTGAGGCTCTTAGACATTCTCTATGTTATCATGTGTTATAATTATGTGTAGATTTCTCTCTCTCTCTCTCTCTCTCTATATATATATATATATATATATTCCTTTTGTATGCAACAAACTGACAAAACAATGAAGAAAAAAATCTTAAAGTAAATGAAGGAAAGTATAGAAACAAGTGCAGACTATTATTTCTAGACAACTGAGGAAGAAAGGGAGGAGAGAAATAGTACAACAGCTAGTGGAAGACACAGGTAATGAGAGAGATTTTCAACACAGGCAGAAAGGGAGAAGTCTGCAGAATACTGGAGGTAAAGAGAAAACACGGCCTACAAAGGCTCCAGAACAAGTAAAGAGGAAAAGACCAAGGTTGAGGGAAAGACTCTGAAGAGAAGTTGTAGGTGTAAATAAAATTTGGAGAAAAGGTTGGGAGAGTTAAGTGGAAAGCTGAAGAAAGAATACCCAGTGGTGTCAGCGTCCTTGAGGTAAGCAGTGAGGTCATCTATTAAGGAGAAAGGACGGCAGAGACTGAGCAGAGAGAGAGCTCGCTGCAAGAGGTGAAGGCTTGCAAGTGTCATAGGAAGTTGATAAAGGACAAGCAAAAGGCACTGAAAGACACAACTGCGATTAGAAACAAGAGACTGAGCCGGGCTCGGTGGCTCAGCCTATAATCCCACACCTTGGGAGGCTGAGGTGAGTGGATTGCCTGAGCCAGCGGGTTTGAGACTCGCCTGGGCAATTTGGCGAGACCTCATCTCTACAATAAATCAAAAATCAGCCGGGCATGGTAGTGCGTGCCTGTAGTTCCAGCTACTTGGAAGGCTGAGGCAGAAGGATCGCCGGAGCCCAGCAGTCGAGGCTGTGGTGGCTGGGAGCGGCCACTGCACTCCAGCACTCCAGTCTGGGTGAGAGAGTGAGACTCCAACGCAAAAAAAAAAAAAAAAAAAAAGGAAACAAGAGACTGCTAGCAGCACCAACCATGTGGTTGCCTGAATTTCTGGCTTCAACAAAACTGCTATGTTGGGGAACAACAGATTTCACAATTCCTGATGTTTTAAAAGTTGTATTTGCTATGTTACTTACATTGCAATAAAAAGTAACTCTCTGCTTTGTCTTCTATCTCACTGATTTTTGATCTGCTCAGATTTTCTCCTTTAACATAATAAAAAAAAGTCTGAACACCAACAAAAAAAATAGACATTTAAGAATTTTACTTGGCAATGATTCCAATTTTCTCCTATAGATAAAAATGATACTGAAGTCACTTGAACATGGATCCTTCTTGACACCTATGCTAAGGCATCAGTGAGCAGTGATTAAGTCACTGGGCCATCTCCATCCTTCCCATTGAGAAGAAAATCTGTCAGGTAAAGAAGCATTTAAAATTAAACTCTCAGCAGGGCATGGTGGCTCATGACTGTAATCCCAGCACTTTGGGAGGACAAGATGGAGGATAGCTTGAGGCTAGGAGTTCAAAACCAGCCTGAACAACATAGTTTGACCCCCATCTCTACAAAAAAGTTTTAAAAATAAAATCTAGCTCCCACTTGCTTAGCTTATTACCCAGCTACTTAGGCCCCAATTGCACTCTGTTGCTGTTAGGACTACCATTGGCCTCTGGCCCTCGGCACAGGTAAGTCCAGCCAGCCTAGTTCCTCTACTGAGAAGAAAGCTGCACAGTGAATCAGGGTAGAACAGTCAACTTAAAGTTCTTTTTCAGGCTTTTCAGTCCCTTCGGGCTGGATGGAGATAAGCATTTTCAACAGCTTCCAGCTGGTCTTCCCCACCCAGTTCACCTCTATCTTGCAGGAATGCCTCGGACTGTTTTCCCATGCTCAAACTCTCCAGGCTTGGGGGTAAAGTCTAAGCTCCTAGTCTGATAAGGGAAGTCTACCACAATTACTCTTCCAGACTGGCCATGCCACTCACAGTCTCCCAAATGCATCTGTCTATTTCTTTTTTTGTTTGTTTTTTTTGAGTTGGAGTCTCACAGCCTCCCAAATGCATTTATTTCTTTTCTTTTTTTTTTTTTGAGTTGGAGTCTCACTCTGTCGCCCAGACTGGAGTGCAGTGGCCGCTCCCGGCCACGA
>NW_007259624.1:79815-89453 GCF_000164805.1 Carlito syrichta
ATGCCCGGCTAATTTTTTTATTTATTGTAGAGATGAGGTCTCGTCTGCCCAGGTGGGTCTCGAACCTCAGCCTCCCAAATCCACTCACCTCAGCCTCCCAAAGGCGCGGGATTACAGGCTGAGCCACCAAGCCCGGCCATCTGTCTATTTCTAACCTCAAGACTTTTGCACACATTGGTCTCTGCTCCAACACCCTTCCCACATGCTACTCTCTTTGGCCAGCCAACCCCTCCTCTTCCTGTAAGACCCACCTGAGCAGCTCTTCTTGAAGTGCTTTCTTGTCACCCTTCCCTTCTGCCCAGGAAAGGCAGATCACTCTTGCTGACCTGTGTAGACACCTCTATCCTAATACCCTATGACTAGCCCTGCACCTATTGAACACAGGGGTGACCTGTCTTCATCTTTACATCCCCGTCTGGCCCAGTCCCAGGCAAACAGAAAGTGCTCCATGTTTGTGAACTGAAGGCTGAATGACCCAGGTAATCTGGTCACTGCTGCCCCACAGAGAGGCCTCTGAAGAGAAAACAATGTGGGAAAATCATGCTCTAATTCATTCATTCTAGAGCAACTGTAGATGCTGTGGAAAATATTTTTTAAATGATACAAACCTGGTCTCCACTTTCAAAAAATACAGAGTTACAATGAAAAGCTATATTCATTAATTTACATAATCATACCAGGTGGCATGACCAAGTGTCAATGAAGTTCAGAAAATATTAAATACCTGAGAAAGCCAACAAGCCTGCCTAAGACTCAATCCTTGATCTGCCTCTTATTAGCAAGGTAACTTTGGCAAGTACTTAACTTCTCTGACTCAGTTTCCCTATCTGTAAAGGGATGACTAACTCTGACGTCCTTTTCCACCCCTCCCCCACTCCAGTCAACCTGGCTTTCTTACAGTTCCTCCAACACTAACATAACCCCTTCTGTGTCATTTCTACTCATGACACAAATGTGTGGGTTTTTTTTTTTAACACCAACTAATTCTCTACTCTCCAGACACCAACAGGGTGCCCTACAATTCAATTCAATTCTGACCCTAACTACCAGGAGTTGGTGCAGACCCCACAGGGTGAGGGCTCATTCCTACAAGACTGCCCGTGCTCCAGACACAAGTCACCAAGTCTGGGCCACCTGTACTTTTGACTGAATGGCTGTGAAGCCAGAAGATTCCCACAACCCCCTCCTCAAGTTGAATAATTTTCTAGAGAAGCTCATGGAATTCAGAAAAGCGCTTTGTTTACTGTCACCAGCTTATGATAAAGGATACAATGAAGGAACAGCTAAATAGAAGAGACAGGGCAAGTTACAGGGATTGGGGGGGCTTCAAAAGGAGCTTCCATGCCCTCTCCTGGTGCATCACCATCCCTTCACCTCAATGTGTTCACCAGTCTGGACGCTCTCCAACCCTATCATTTAGGGTTCGTAAGGAGGTTCCATTCAGTATACATGATTGATTAAATCACTGGCCAGGTGATTAACTCAATCTCCAGCCCCTCTCACATTCCAAGAGGTTGGGGGATGGGGCTAAAAGTTCTTTTTTTTGAGTCAGAATCTTAAGGCTGGAGTGCAGTAGCACAGATTATGGTTCACTGAAGCCTATACCTCCTGGGCTCAGGTGATTGTTCCACCTCAGTCTCCCAAGTAGTTGGAACTACAGGCACATGCCACCATGCCCAGCTAATTTTTTGGTTTTTCTTGTTTGTTTGTTTTTGAGTTGGAGTCTCACTCTGTCGTCCAGACTGGAGTGCAGTGGCCACTCCTGGCCACCGCAGCCTCAACTTGTTGGGCTCCGGCGTCCTTCCGCCTCAGCCTTTTAAGTAGCTGGAACTACAGGTGCGCACTACCATGCCCGGCAAATTTTTGATTTATTGTAGAGATGAGGTCTCACCAAGTTGCCTAGGCGAGTCTCGAACCCGCAGGCTCAGGCAATCCACTCACCTCAGCCTCCCAAAGGCGCCGGATTACAGGCTGAGTCACCGAGCCTGGGCTTGGTTTTTCATAGAGATGTGATCTCGCTATGTTGCCCAGGCTGATTTCAACTCCTGGGATCAAGCAATCCCCCTGCCTTAACCTCCCAAAGTGCTGGGATTACAGGCATGAGCTACCCCTCCCAGTCAGGGGGCTGGAAGTTCTAATCCCCTCATCACATGGTTGGTTCCTCTGGCAAGCAGCTCCCATCCTGAAGCTATTCCAGGGGCCCACCAAGAGGCCCTTCATTAGCAGAAACTCAGGTATGGTTCAAAGGGGCTTGCTATGAATAAAAAAAGATGCTCTTATAAATATCACTCAGGAAATTTCAAAGGCCTCAGAAGCTCTGTATCAGAAACCTAGGCCAAAGACTCGTGACTCAGGATTCTCATAATTTCTGGTTCCTCAAACTAGAACACTTCCCTGAAATCTGAATCATTCAGGTCTCTACTCAAATTCCACCTTCCCAGAGAAATTATTGCCTAACCATCTATTTAAAAGACCATCTTCCTCCCCACCCATGCCATTCCTTTTGCTTGTATTCTGCTTTCTTTTCTTCAGAGCACTCACCAGTACCTGAAATCACACTATTTGAAGGAAACCAAAATATCTCACCCCAAATAGACTTCTTTGACATATTTTGGGATGGCTGTTCAGAGGTCCTGCAGACAGAAGTAGTTTTACAAAACTGTCTTGGTGGGGGGGCGGATTTGCAAGTCTTTCTCTCCCTCATCTGGACCTAGGAAGGAGTAACTAAGAGTCTGGAAACAGTATTTACCATATACTCTCTCTGAGGGCTGCTCCCTGTGGGATTTTGTCTACATAAAAAGACCACCATTCCTAGCCAGGCCTCTTCTTCTCTCTCTCCCATAACTTGCTTTGCCACTATAACCTATTTTGGGCCATGCCTTGAACCCCCATTCTGTCTGTAACCTCAAGATGTTGTAAAAGTGGCAACTGTCTTGCCCCTCTTTGAGATCTTATTTTGTAAGATCTTTGTTGTAAATCTGTGTGCCTCCTCTTCTATTAATCTACCTTTTGTCAGTTGATTTTTCAGCAAAACTTCAGAGGGCAAAGGGTAAGTTTTTCTTTGGCCCCTACACTATTTATTTGTTTATGCTTTTTTTCTATATCTCCCATTAGGATGTAAATTCCTGAGGGCAGGACTTTGGTCTTATCAGGATCCCAGTGCCTAAAATGCCTGGCATAGTATTCAAAAAGACATTTGTTGACTAAACGTTGATAACAAGATATAATACTTACACCAGAGGGTTTAGTGAGGATTAAATGAGAGCATGCACACAGAGGGATGAAAAGCGCTTAATACAATGCCTAGCACAGAGTAAGCTCAATAATGTTGGCCGATGATGTTATCAAAGGAATCCAGAAAGTAGTGAGGTCAATGTGGGCAGGGCAGTTACAGAAAGATTCAAGGACACACTGAGTCTTGAGCCTGACCTAGAAGGATAAGGATTTTTTTCTCTCTACCTGAGGACATTGCAGGGGGTTGAAAGTGTCTCCTCTGCACAAACAAGAGGAGTGCTCTCTTCACCTCCCTATCAAATGCAGTCATCACACTGCAAGATTGACCAGCCTCTCTCTGCCCATCCATTAACCCACTTATCTTTCATTTCTACACCACCAGAGTCTAGATGAAGTTCACTACTAAAGGGCACTCAATAATGTCACTGAATTAATTTCAGAATCTTTCTAACCACTGGCTCAACTTTTCAACACTGTGCCTGAGACATATTTAAGTTTTCAAAAAGTATTCGCTGAATGAATACATATGTACCTGAATAGAAAAAGAATAGAAAAGGAACAGCCTACTTCTCTGACCAGCAATCCAGGCCTAGGTGTCTATCCTAAAGAAATAGTATAAGCATTAAAGATCATGTAAAAGGAGATCCATTTGGGAGAGGGGGAAAAAAAGGCAACCAGAATGTCTACCCACAGGGAAACAAACTATGGTGCATCCATACTGTGCAGAGCTTAAAGTAAATAACACAGACGCTTAATTTAACAATCTCTAAAACATATTGTTAAACTGAAAAAAGTTGGAGAATACACACTATGTGATCTCATTTAGGTGAAACAAAAATTTTAAAACCATACACAAACAAACCTATCTGAGTGTGTGCATATGTATACACATACATATTCACAGAGAGAGAAAAATACATATCTTTCTAACCACTGGCTCAACTTTTCAACACTGTGCCTGAGACATATTTAAGTTTTCAAAAAGTATTCGCTGAATGAATACATATGTACCTGAATAGAAAAAGATTGGAAAATAGGCCTGCTTTTCACTTCATGCTAAATATTTCTGCACTGTTTTTTTTTTTTTTTTTTTGAGTCAGAGTCTCACTCTGTCACCCAGGCTGGTGGAGTGCTGTGACACGCTCATGGCCACTGCAGCCACGACCTGCTAGACTCAGGCAATCCTTCCCCCTCAGCCTTCCAAGTAGCTGGAACTAAAGGAGCGCATACCACTACACCTGGCTAATTTTTTGATTTATTGTAGAGACGAGGTCTCACCAGGTTGCCCAGGCTGGTGTCTCGAACCTGTGGTCTCAGGCAATCCTCTTGACTCAGCCTCCCAAAGTGCTGGGATGACAGATGTGAGCCACCCTCCCGGCCATTTGTACTTTTAAGAGACTGCCTTGGCCTTGCTTGGTGGTTCAGCCTGTAATCCCAGCACTTGGGGAGGCCAAGGCGAGTGGATTGCCTGAGCCCGAGGGTTCGAGACTCGCCCCGGCAACTTGGCGAGACCTCGTCTCTACAATAAATCAAAAATTAGCCGTGGTAGTCCGCGCCTGTAGTTCTGGCTACTTGGAAGGCTGAGGCGGAAGGATTGCCAGAGCCCAGCAGGTCGAGTGCCACTGCACTCCAGTCTGGGCGATAGAGTGAGATTCCCAACTCAAAAGAAAAAAGAGAGAGAGAGAGAGAGAGAGAGAGAGAGAGAGAGAGAGAGAGAGAGAGAGAGAGAGACTGCCTTAATGTATTACTTGTACAATTAAATAAATTCAAAAATGTTTTTTTGTTTTTTTTTAAAGTTCCAGGACCTATATATACCATAAAGGGGCCCAGGCACCAGACTGAATAACTCCTCCAGGTAACAAACCTAATTGTTTAATCAAGGAGGCTCTAAACACGGCAACTGGAGGCTCACTGACCTCTTCAGCCCCAGACCCTTTTAACTGCATAAAGATGAATTAAAAAGTACTGAGTTTTCAGTTGTCCTGAAAACCAGTTGATGGCACGCCCTTTCTGAAGGGGTGCTTTTCTCCCAAACCATGATGTGGGGAGGAAAGTCCTCCAGGCAGATGTGTGCACGCCGCGCGGGGGTGGAAGGAAACTTACTTGCCGACTGGCCCCTTCTCTAGTTGTAATCTGTCTCTCTTGCTCAGGCATCATTCCCGCAGATACCAAGTTCGTCTCTGATCTGGTTCAGAGCCCAAAGGTCACCTGGTCAGCGGAGGAGAAACGCAGAGTTAAAACCTAGGAAGCAGAGGGGCGGGATGTGAGGACATCGGTGCGCTTCGGCTCTGCTACAAGAAGGGGTAGGGGAACCGGCTCCTTCACTTTGGACCAGGGAAGCCGCAGCACTCACCACATGGGTGATTCAAAGTTGCGCGCCGCCGTGCCCCCGACCCGGGGGACACAGGGATGAGACGAGAGCGCGAGGGGAGGGCGGGCCTCGGGCCCACACCCGAGGGGGCTCGGCAGAGCCGGCCTGAAGCTGCTGGCCCGGCCGGCGCCTCGAGTGTCCTCGGCTGTGCTGGCACCGCAGGGCGGGGACCGGTCTTCCCTCCCGTCTCCGCTCCCTGGGGCCAGTGCGCTCGGGACTCGTCCTCGGATCGCAGGCGCGTGCTGGGGAGGCGGTACCGAAAAGCAGCGCTGACCGGGGCCGGAGTAGTAGCTCCCAGGGCGCGCCCACGGCCCGGGGAGGAGGAAAGTGCGGTGTGGCGCCGAGTCGGGTCGGCTCGGTTCAGCCCCTCCTCGAGCTCTGCGCCTGGCTGCAGGGCGCCGCGGGTCCCAAACGCAGCAAACGCGGCGGGAGTGAACTCTGCACCTGGAAAACCGATCCGCGACGCACAAGGGCGTGCCATTGACCTCCAACGGGCAGCGGACTCTGGGCCGGGGACGGCGGCGCTGGCGCTCGAGCTGGGGGCTTTCAGTGGGGGAGAGAGGTAAGGGCGGGAGCGACGGCTGTCCGTCGCCGACCACGCCCTCGCCAGCTCCACTCCCACTACGGTCCCGCCCAAGGGGGGGGTGGAACCCGTGAGCGTCACTACGAAAACTTGTGCACGCCTCGGCAAATTCTATTGGTTGGAAGGCCGTGGGAAGCAGCTACTGGCAACCAATTGGGATGCACCATCAGACTGTGGGGGCGGGAGAGCACCGCACGCTTCTTCAGGAGCCAATAGAGAAGAGGAACGGTAAAGCTTTTCCTGAGTTCGGGAGTCGGCGGAAGACGGCGGCCGCTGGAGGGGTTTGGTGCTTGGGCCGGCTGTTGGGGTGAGCAGCGGGTGGTGTGGACTCACAGGCGTTTTCTGTTCCCTGCTGGTACTTGCCCACCAAGTGTAGCTAAAGTTTGCGCGGAGAGGCCTTCCTTGTCATGAATCTAAGGTATTTTCTCAGGTCATCTTTCAGAGCAGTGTTCCTCTCCCTTTGCTTTCTCCTAGATGGACTGGAGCCGATTACATGTTAAAGACTCAGCTTATCGCATTTTTTCGACTACTGCAGTGATGATGGCTGAGGAATCGAATATTTTTCCCTTGTTGCAGCTTTTTATTTCTCTTCTTCAATCTAGTCTAATTTAGGGCAATAAATTATTCATATTCATTCCTAGTTTTTCTTTACGACTGGGCTACGAGAGATTCTCCAATCTATCGTGTCTCTTTTCGGTATATAAGAAACCAGATCATCCTTCTCATCTCTTAGTTTCTCCTCTTTAACGCACCAAAACTACCATTGTTAACACGTCACTTAAATACAAAACTTATGTTGAATCCTCTGCTTCTTGATCAAACAAAACATTGGTTTATATTTTTTTATGGTTGATGCTTACATCATTTTAATCTGTGTATAATACAAATACAAATTAATACAGATACAAATACAAATTGTATAATATAAATACAAATTAATGTAATACAAACATGGATAATACTGTTTCTTCTAGAAAAGTTAGGAAATAGATGAATAAAAGGAAAAATCCATAGGAATACTACCATCCGGAGATAGCCACTGTTAACATTTTGGTGAAAATTCTCCAGACTTTCCTACCTTGTTTTTTTAACACTACTGTATTTTAAACGCCTTGCCCTACACTAATAAAACATAAGGCCTAGTATATTCTACTTACCTAGTACTTTTAACACCTACATATTTTTGTTTAGGCTGAAAATTTATAATTAACACCATGGCTTCCTGAATAGTAGTGTATACATATGTTCCCCAAAGTTCAGGTATTTTTGTCTTAATTTTTGTCCCTGCTACCTCAAATTCTATAATCATTTTATTTTATATATATATTAGAAACAGGGTCTTGCTCTGTCACCCAAAGTGGAGTGCACAATCATAGTTTACTGCAGTCTCAAATTCCTGGACTCAAGGGATCCTCCTGTCTTGACCTCCCTAGTAGCTGGGACTATACGCACCACCACAACCAGCTAATTTTTTTTTTTTTTTTCAGTTGGAGTCTCACTCTTGTCGACCAGGCTGGAGTGCAGTGGCACACTCATGGCTACTGCAGCCTCCACCTGCTGGGTCCAAGTGATCCTTCCACCTCAGCCTTCCAAGTAGCTGGAGCAACAGACTTGCACCACCATACCCAGCTAACTTTTTGATTTATTGTAAGGACAAGGTCTCTCCAAGTTACCTGGACTGGTCTCAAACCCTGGGCTCAAGCAATCCCCTCACCTTCACCTCTCAAAGTGCTGGAATTACAAGATGTGAGCCACCGCACCCAGCTTTCTGATTTTTAAGTTAAATAGTTCAATTTGAAAAGCCTATCATATTAATTTTCCTACCTGAATCCTTTGAAGGAATTGTCATTAAAAATCTTCTGATTTAGACCAGGCACGGTGGCTCAAGCCTGTAATCCCAGCACTTTGGGAGGCTGAGGCGAGAAGATTGCCTGAGTCCAGGGGTTTGAGACCAGACTGGGCAACTTGGTGAGACCTTGTCTCTACAAGAAATCAAAAAATTAGCCGGGCGTGGTGGCATTCACCTGTAGTTCCAGCTACTTGAAAGGCTGAGGCGGAAGGATCGTCCGAACCCAGCAGGTCGAGGCTGCAGTGGCCGTGAGCATACCACTGCCTTCCAGCCTGGGCAGACAGAGTGATACTCCAACTGAAAAAAAAAAAAATCTTTAGATTCTGTGGGTCAGCTACATTTTAAATGAACTAGGCTTTTAAAAGCTTGTCCTGGGAAAACAAACTGTCCTATATAATATTGCTCTTATGAGCTCATATATTCCAAATGTTAAGTAAATGACTTATCTTACCACTTCTGTTGAAGTCTGCTCATCTTTTAAGGCAGTGGTTCTCAAAGTGTGGCCCATGAACCCATGCATGACCTCAAGACCCTTCAGTGGGTCAAAACTGGTTTTATAATAATATTAAGATAACATTTGCCTTTCACTTTGTTGATCAGTGCAAAAGTAATGATGGATAAAACTTCCTTAGTATGAATGAAGGCAGTAAGCCAAACTGTACTAATAATCATTGTATTTTTCACCATTATGTACTTGCTAAAGCCAGTTTTACTTACTGTCCTTCATGAAACAGTAAACATCATTAATTTTGTTAAATCTCAACTCTTGAATATTTATCATTTTAATATACTATATAACAAAATGGGGCTGTGCATAAAGCACTTCTTCATGCTGAAGTATGATGGCTTTCTCAAGGAAAAACCTTGTATTATTGTCTAAGTTGCAAGCAAAATTAAACACCCTTTTAAGCTGGGCTCGGTAGCTCAGCCTGTAATCCCGCGCCTTTGGGAGGCTGAGGTGAGTGGATTGCCTGAGCCCGCGGGTTTGAGACCCGCCTGGGCAGCGAGACCTCATCTCTACAATAAATCAAAAATCAGCCGGGCATGGTAGCGCATGCCTGTAATTCCAGCTACTTGGAAAGCTGAGGCGGAAGGATCACCGGAGCCCAGCAGGTCGAGGCTGCGGTGGCCGGGAGCGGCCACTGTACTCCAGTCTGGGCGACAGAGTGAGACTCCAACTCAATTAAAAAAAAAAAAAAAAAACACCTTTTTATGGCCCACCATTTTCATTTGAAGGAATGACTGACAAACTTGGAATGATGTCACAAAATCACTGATAGGTAAAATATCCATTCAAAGTGCAAGATAAACCAATGGATTTTAATTAACAAGCCTTTCAAGGGTCATTGAAAGGCTTTTGGATTCTATATTGCAACTGACCACTAGGAAATTGCCTAACCTGTCAAATTTGGTATAACATCAAAGAAGACTATTCATAAGTATCTGAAAAACTTAAGTATATTTTAAATGTACATTCAAAATAAACATATATTAAAATATACTTACTTTTTCTATTACATATCGGAGTCTATATTTTATTCTTTTCTTTTTTTTTTTGAGTTGTAGTCTCACTCTGTCGCCCAGACTGGAGTGCAGTGGCC
>NW_007259624.1:89826-94139 GCF_000164805.1 Carlito syrichta
GGGTCTTGAACCCGCAGGCTCAGGCAATCCACTCACCTCAGCCTCCCAAGGCACGAGATTACAGGCTGAGCCACCGAGCCCGGCTTGTATTTTCTTCTTATACTTCAAACAGAACATCACTATAGATTGAATGCAGAGAGGAGAAGCCACTATCTGGTGTAGTGTTAAGCCAGACTTAAGACTTAACAGGAGGCTGGGCTTGGTGGCTCAGCCTATAATCCCGGCACTTTGGGAGGCTGAGGCAAGTGGATTGCCTGGGCCCGTGGGTTCGAGATGTGCCCAGGGAACTTGGCGAGACCTCGTCTCTACTATAAATCAAAAAAAAAATTAGCCGGGCGTGGTGGCGTGTGCCTATAGTTCCGGCTACTTGGAAGGCTGAGGCAGAAGGATCACCGGAGCCCAGCAAGTCGTGGCTGTGGTGGCCAGGAGCATGCCACAGCACTCCAGTCTGGGCGACAGAGTGAGACTCCAATTCAAAAAAAAAAAAGACTTAACAGGATTTCCAAAAATGTAAAACATTGGCACCCTTACTACTGTTTCTTTTTTGTGTGTTTGAAAAATGTAGTTTTTTAATTAAAAATATAACATGTAATAAATTTATTGTTATTGTTATTTTTTTTTTTTGAGTTGGAGTCTCACTCTGTCACTTTGTCACTCTGCCAAATCTTCAATAGGTATTTGACTTATAAAATAATTTGGTCTCAGGACACTCTTAAAAATTACTGAGGACCCAATATAGTTTTTATTTACATCAGGATAAACAATATCAATGCTACTGACATTTTGAACCAAATCATTCCTTGTTTGCGGAGCTGTCCTATGCACTATAGGACATTTAGTAGCATCTTTGGCCTCCATACCAGCGGCACCCTTCTAATCGTGACAATCAAAAGAAATCCCACAGGGGAAATTTATTTCAAAACTATCTGCTGGGTGTGGTGGCTCATTCCTGTAATCCCAGCACTTTGGGAGCCCAAGGCAGGAGGATAGGTTGAGACCAGGAGTTTGAGACCAAGTTGGTGCTCCATATTGGGATCCTGTCTCTATATTAGAAAAAAAGATTTGTAAACCCTAATAATCAGTAAAATATTTATTTTTCTGAATAATTTGTATGTTTTCTATTGATGGACAATGAAAACTATGTAACTACACAAAGTATCCCGTTTGCTCTGGTCACTAAGCAGCCCAGAACCCTATCTACTTTTATGTGTAAACTTGTAGCCTGCATATCTGTGTCCCCCATCAGCACCATCTTTTACTCTATTTTTTCTGATCTTGGCTTTTTATTATTTAACATTTGGTATTTTAATGTTTTTATATCTCATAAGTTCCTCAAATCCTTTACAAATTCAGGGTATAAAAAATATTAAATTAAGCCAGGTTTGGTGGCTCAGCCTATAATCCTGCGCCTTTGGGAGGCTGAGGTGAGTGGATTGCTGAGCCCGAGGGTTCGAGACCTGAAAGGCACAGGGAACAGTCAAAAGGGCGTCCCCAAGATGGCACTGCCTCCCAAAGACAACAAAGGCCCTAAGCGGCTTTTTCCGCCTGCGCGAAACTTAAACCTGTGCTCAAACAACCTCTCCCTATAGGAATACTACCTCATAGTCTCCTCCAATAAAACTCAAGCACAGCACTGGCCAGCCCCTGCAAGGTCCATAAATATACCCCTCTTCTTGCATAGCTCTCTCTCTCTCTCTCTCTCTTGCTTTCTCTCTCTGTCCCCACCACTCTCTTGCTTGCTCTCTCTCTCTCTCTCTCTCTCCTTCTCTCTTACTCTCTTTCACACTCTTGTCCTCTCTCCCCCTCTCTCACTCTCTCTCTCCTTCTCTCTCTCCTTCTCTCTCTCTCTCTCAGTCTTTCTTTCTCTGTCTCTCTCTTGCTCTTCCTCGGTTACAGTCCCTTCGTGTAACTGCCCCTTTAATAAATCTCTTGGTTCAGACCGGGTGTGGAGTCTTTGCTGGTGCCAAACTTCTTTCATTGGTGAGGCAACTCAAATGGGTGCTCCCTCACCTCTATGTGGGTGTATTCCCATAGGCAAAAGCCCCAACCTGGCGCCTGTGGCCACTCCAGCCCTCCTGGACCTTCCCACTGTTTTGAACGCGTAAAATGCATCCATCAGCGACCGTTGGATAGGTAAGTTCCCCTCCCCCAGACAAGGGAGCAAAAAACTTCCCCAGGCAAGGGGGAACACACGCGCCTCGGCTTTCATGACCACCACGGACACTAAAGGCTTCCTCTTCTCCTTTATCTCTCTCAAACTTTAAAAACTCCCATGGTTGCCAGTTTGCAGTGGGCACCAGGGGCCCCACGGCTGCTAACCCATAGCGGTTTCAGTAAAATTCTCTCTCTCTCTCTCTCCCCCCTCCCTAAGGAATCCCACGGCTGCCGGGCCACGTCTGCTGACCCACAGCGGATTCTGAAGGGCTCCCACATCAAAAACTCTGTTCGACTAGCAGTAAATACACTCCCTATCTGCCGCTCGGTCAAGTGCTCTCTGTCTGTTTTGGGAAATCCTAGCGCTAGGTGCCTTGACCCCTCGGTTCTCCAGAAGAACCCTGGTTGTGCCCAACCTCTGTGACAATAGACTTTGCCACAGCCACACTTCTCAGACAGCCGACTCTTCAGGGGATGCCCTGTTTGGTCCACCTGTCTTACTATGGGAGGCTCGTAATCCCTGCTGGCCGATTCTCTCTCTCTCTCCTGATATCAAACCCAAATGCCTAATTCGCCTCTACACACACAAGACTGGCCAACATATCACTTAGACAACCAAAATCAGTGGCCTATATAATTTCTGTGAACGTTCAGAACGGTGGGTAGAGATTCCCCACGTTCAGTCCCTTTCTCTCTTCTGTAAACACTCCCTCTATAGCTTCTCTCCCTCCCTTTGTCCCACAAGCATCTGTACTTCCTCCTCCAAACTCCCCTCACCCCACCACAAACACTGTAAGGCCCCTCCCGGCGGCTTGCTCCTCTCCCATCTCGGATTTCAATCCTGCAGAGGAGCCCCCTCCTTCCTCTTCAGCTCCACCCACTTCTCCAGCAATCAACCTCTGTGCCCTCCCCTTTCAATCACCCCCTAGTATAGCCCTCCGGTAACCTGACCCAAGGCCATACCGGTCATTCAGGTACACGTCCCCTTCTCTATCTCAGACCTCTCACAAATAAAAAAAAAAAAGTCTTAAATCATACACAACTAATCCTGCCACTTCCCTCTATTTCTAACTTAAACCCAGCAGATAAACCTCCTATAGTCTGCTTTTGCTATTCCACTCTCCATCAGTTTCTCCTCCTTTTCACCCTCCACCTTTATCTGAGAAGGAAGGGCTCGTATCAACGGCGGTGGCACCTAACCCTGTCCTTCAGTCTTTCTCTTTTACCTTCGGAAAAGGGACCAGTGCCAAAGGCCACGGTGCCTTTTCACCCCCCTCCCCTCACTGCTTGATAACCTCCTGGTAGCATCCCTACAAGCGGCAACAAGTCTTTGTTGTTTTCTTATCATAAATTTCTCTCAAGTTATATCTAAACTGAAACTATATCAACCTTCTTCCCAAACAAAAGTAAAGGGATCATGTAAATAAATCCTGTTAGCTAACTACAAAAAGGTGTTAATAAACAGGCTAACTAGGACAGAATAAAAGAGGTTTTTCAAAGACCAGATGGAAATCCAGCAATGTTACAAAAATTAAAACTCGTATTATTCCTTATCCTAAACTATCACCACTGTGCCTTTTGGGTGCCTTTTTGTGTAGCTTTGGATTTCCCTAATAGTTCCACACTGGATCCTATCTAAGCCCTTCCACTGCATATAAACTTATTGCTTTGGTTAGAGCTCTGAGGTTAAGAAAAACGTAAAGAAAGTTGTTGGTGTAAGGTATGTTTTTAGTAAGAAAGGATAAAGAAAAAGATAATGATTATATAGGAAAGAATCTTGTATGGTACATTTTGTTCTATAATAGAATGGCTGGTTACAGAAAGCATAGAACAAAAATAGAAGGTTTAAGCATGTCAAAGAATGGTATGAGTTTATCGAACATGTTAGGTGAAAGTTAGTGGAAAAAAAGTAAAAGAAATTCTGTAAACACTCGAGGCTAAAAAAAGGCTCCACATAGTCTGCGTTGGGGGTATACCAACCTATCAATTGCTAAGAGGTGTCTGAAATATCTTCGTGAAACGTATGACAAAAGGGGGACAAAGCAAATATTTCCCATACCCTTCATTCTCTTATCTGTGTGTGTCTGTCACTTTAAATCTGCTAAAAAGCTGGTTGAGTTATTATGCTTTGTTTAATGGGACATGTGGTCTTTTAAAAA
>NW_007259624.1:95142-96842 GCF_000164805.1 Carlito syrichta
ACTGAAGGGGGAGGGGCATGGCCCAGCGCAGCACTCTGTATGCCATCCACCCAGAGAATCCTTGGGTCTATATAAATGTGGCTGGGGTCCAATTCAATTTCTTAATTAATACTGAGGCTAAGTTTCTAGCCTTGTGCTCATACTGAACTTCCTCCTAAAACCTGCTCTCCAGTGGAATTAAAGGTGTTCCAAAAACTAAATGTTTCACTTAAATGTTACTAAAAGGTAAATTCAAATTATGACTGTTAAAGGTTATCTATAAATAAATAAAAAGCAAAGGAAAAATGTAAAAAGGTTGTTGGTATACAAATAAAGTTTTAGCAAGATAACAAAAAAGAAAGGAATATAAAAATATATATATATATATATTTATCTAAGAGAAAATCTGATATGGTACATTTCTGTCCTATAATAAAGTAGATAGTTATGAAAGCCTTAAGTTCAGTCCTAAATGCCATCCACTGTCAAGACAAAATTCAATTAGCCCTCCCCCCACTGTCTTTGCTACAAAAGAGCGAGTTTTTTTCTTTTCAAATCATTGCACTATCATTTTGGCTAAATAAGTAACTTTTACAACAACTACTGTGATTTTGTGTTATAACATGCTTTAAAAAAAAACAAAAAACTTTAGTACTTAAACTCTTCAAGTTCTTAATTCAGTCTCTAGGGTGAGATAAGTAGCAAGCTCCAGCAACCACACCTACCCTGGCAAAATCCCACTACTGCCAATCCCTTTCTTATTATATTATGATAATTTTCAAGATTCGCTTACGAGTAAAAATGTGGTACTCAGTTCTTTGTTTCTTTGATAAATCACTCAATATCACAGACTCTGAATCTACCCAAGTTGCTGTAAGGTTCATAATTTTGTCCTTTATGGCTGCGTAATATTCCATCATATATATATACACCACATTTTTATTCAGTCTTCTTTCAGTGAACAACACCGTTGGTTCTACACATACATGTTTATTGCAGCATTATTCACAATAGCATTTATGGCAATACCATTCATACAAAATCTTACCACCCCTTTCACACAAAATCCTACTGTTCATTTCCCCTCACTATCAGGAATTCCCCTGTTTACAACCCCAACTCAACCATCGCCTGTCACTGTTACCTGTGCCCCACCTGGCTTCTTCTTCTGGTACTGTCCCTAAACATCACTTAACTTTTCTTTTAGATATGTTCTCTTCCAGGTTCTCTATTTACCTCCACAGTCTACTCCAAGACAGCTGGTTACTACTGCCCTCGTGCCCACTAAAGGACTGGCCGGAACAAGTCGCCATTCTACATTTACAGAAAACCTTCAAAAATCTTCACCTTCAGTGTCTACCTCTGGACCCTATTCTGGCTGGTTCTGTGCCCTTCCCCCACCTTACCCCACAATGTCCACATCCAGCAGGAAGCAGCCAGAAAGAATAACGATGCCCCTCTCCCAAATAAACAGAAAAGGTGGGAATGAAAGGTGCAGGGAACAGTCAGAAGGGCGTCCCCAAGATGGTGGGTGCTGCCTCCCGTGACAACAAAGTCCCTAAGCAGCTTTTCCCGCCCATGCGAAACTTAAACCTGTGCTCAACAACCTCTCCCTATAGGAATACTACCTCATAGTCTCCTCCAATAAAACCCAAGCACGGCACTGGCCAGCCCCTGCAAGGTCCATAAATATACCCCTCTCCCTGCATAGCTCTCTCTCT
>NW_007259624.1:97299-143683 GCF_000164805.1 Carlito syrichta
GGGCAACTTAGCAAGACCTCATCTCTACAATAAATCAAAAATTAGCTGGGTGTGGTAGCGCGTGCCTGTAGTTCCAGCTACTCGGAAGACTGAGTCGGAAGGATCGCCGGAGCCCAGCAGGTCGAGGCTATGGTGACCAGGAGCGACCACTGCACTCCAGTCTGGGTGACAGAGTGAGACTCTAACTCAAAAATAAAAATAAAAATAAATTTAAAAATATTAAATTAGGTACCAACTATATTGGCCAACCATAAAAGAAAACATACCTTGAAATTTTACTTTAACATACTTTAAGAGACATCTAAAGAGGTAATAAAATTTTTCATTCAGATAAATACTTATTGGATAACTTCTCTGTGTTGAGCACTATGCTGGTGGGGATACAGTAATGAGCAAGCTGGTGGGGATACAGTAATGAGCAAGTTGGTTTTGCAGAGTCTTCAGTCAACTGACTAATAGAGAAACTTGTAACAGTTTGTGAATGAGTTTACTAATGTGCATGAAGTAGAACATTAGTGGATTTTTGGCAGCTTGTTCAGAGGCACATAAGGGAAGGTAGTGGTATCAGGTCATGTAAACAGGTTGAAAGAAGAACTGGAAATAGAACTGGAGACATCTAAGTTCCATTCCTTTACCTCAGAAATTGTTCTACGTAAGGCAAAATGAGAGAATAACAATTATTTACTATCTTACCAAACTTTTTTAAACTTTAAAACTGTTAATTTTAAAGATATGGGGTACAAGTCAGGGTTAGGTATACAAATGTTCATTATGCAGGTACTCTTGTTGATGAGGTGTGCCCCTCCCTCCCCTGGCAGTTTCCCTCAACTGCCAATCCTACCCCCCTTCCCCTGGCAGTTTCCCACTACTGCCAGTCCCTTTCTTATAATATTACGATAAGTGTTCCAAGGTCCACTTATGAGTGAGAACATGTGGTACTCTGTCCTTTGTTTCTGTGATAGATCACTGAGTATAATAGTTTTTTTTTTTTTTAAGAAGTTTCACTCGCTGTATTTCTCAGGCTGGTCTCGAACGAACGAATTCCTGGGCTCAAGCAGTCCCCTCGCTTGGCCGCCCAAAGTGAGATTATAGGCGTGAGTCACCATCCCCAATCTCTCCAAACTTTTAAATAATGGACTATTGATCATTCAAAAGACATATTTCTTGGGATTATATATTGTTCTTATAAGCATTGGATGCTGTTTCTAATCATGTCTTGTTTAGGTTAATAGTTAAATTTGGTTTTAAGCTCCTAAGATACACACTGAATTAGAAGAAAGGTGTCTCAATGTTGACTTTTATTGTTGATTAAAGTATATTAAATTGCTAGCATGCTATGGAGATTGGGATTAAAGAGGACTTATACTTTCAATGTTGGAACTTGGTAGCATTAGCATTTTCATAATTGAAAGACTTTTAATACTTTATTTTGTTAGCAGACTTACAAATTACAATTCTCTTTGTTACTAAAATGTAAAGTAGATATGCACAAGTTAATTTGTAGTCCTTTTTATTTAATGGGCATGATATTGATTTTCAACTTTCCCCTCTTATTTCAGGTTTTTTTATTCACTATTCTTCCCTGGGCTAATTGTATGTGGAACTTTATGTGCATGTTTGGTCATTGTCCTTTGGGGAATCAGAATGCTCCTACAGAGGAAGAAAAAGTCCATGTCACCTAGCAAAAATGGGAAAACTCAAATGGTGATTGCAGTTTTTCATCCATACTGCAATGCTGGTGGAGGAGGAGAGACAGTTTTATGGTGTGCCCTAAAAGCCCTGCAAAAAAAGTAGGTATGCATCTTTCTTAACTAATTTACTATATTGTTACCATGTTTTAAAAATAATTATCCAAAAATTCATCTTTCTCTGG
This sequence comes from Carlito syrichta, assembly GCF_000164805.1. Lineage (NCBI taxonomy): Eukaryota > Metazoa > Chordata > Mammalia > Primates > Tarsiidae > Carlito > Carlito syrichta. Next base: position 99,173 of record NW_007259624.1, read on the forward strand.
TACCTTATTGATAAGCAGGAATTTCTTTTTTCCACTCTTCTTCAATAAGAAAATATTTATCTCATATGCCCACCTGCCTTATATGACCCTGTTGAGTTTTAGTTGCTATGATATGGAAATAGATGGAGAAAGTATCTGCCCTTTTATGGCATAATTGAATGGTTACAACTAGTCCCCTTGGGATGCAGAAGAGATTAAGTAATAAACATAAGTATACCAAGTATTGCAGAGCACTTTAGTCAGTGGCGTCCCAAAGGAATAATCTCTATGAAAGTATCTATTTGACTCTTGATATCATTACCAATTGGATACTCTTAGGTTAACTATGTTAGAAAGAACATGGTATTATACATTCTTTTATGTTTTAGGCTTCCTAATCCCCACCACTTTGCGCCCCTCCCGAATATTTATGAGTGCCTTCTAGAAAGGAAAAAGTGTAAAGTATGAATTCCATTCCTATTTTATTATATGAGGAAAACTATCATCAGGCACTGCTCTAGGAGTTGAGGTTAAGTGGTGAACAAGATCAAGTCCTTCTCTCCTGGACCTTAGATTTTCATTGAAAGAGACAAGATACTAAGCAAAGAAGAAAATTATCAAACAGACATGCTATATAAAAAGTTAAGGTAGGATAATATGAGTGTCTTGGGCAGGGCCCAGTGACTCACACCCAGCATTTGGGGAAGCCAAGAAGGGAGAATCCCTTGAGACCAGGAGTTCGAGACCAGCCTGGGCAACATAATGAGACCCCCCAACTCTCCAAAAAAAACTTTTTTTTTTTTTTTTAGTTTAAGTCTCACTCTGTCACCCAGACTGGAGTGCAGTGGCCACTCCCGACCACCGCAGCCTCGACCTGCTAGGCTCCAGCGATCTTTCTGCCTCAGCCTTCCAAGTAGTTGGAACTACAGGCATGCGCTACCATGCCCGGCTAATTTTTTATTTATTGTAGAGATGAGGTCTCGCCAAGTTGCCCAGGCAGGTCTCGAATTCATGGGCTCAGGCAATCCACTCACCTCGGCCTCCTAAAGCATGGGATTACAGGCTGAGCCACCGAGCATGGCCTTAAAGTACTTCTTAAAGGTACAGTATTTCCAGCCTAGGCAACATAGTCAGACTTTGTCTCTTGCTGGGGGCCAGCCCCTGCAGGATTTGAGGGTCCCTGGAAAGATGTGGCAGCGTCGGCAATTATTCTGGAGAAATAAAGAGAAAGAAAGAGGAGGGGGAGAAAGAAAGAGACTGGACTCTGTCTAAGTGACAGAAGACGTTTATTGAGAAATACAGAGGGTTTTTATCCCCTAATTTTGCACAGTCAGACTCACAGGCCTTCTATGTGAGCACAAAGCCAGGTGCATGGGGGCGACCCTACCCACCAGATGTTTCTTCAAGCATGAGGAAAAACAAACCCAAAATTGTCTTTCTTTTCCTTACGCTTGGCTAATGTCCCTCAGAAGTATTAATACAATTTCTAAAAATATTATACCGTTTTATCAATGATAATCTATATATTTATTTTATTCTACACACTTTACCTATGACTAACTTTCTTAATGATTACTAAAACCAGTTTTGCATAATGTGGCCCAGTCCAAAGGTCATGCTGGGCTCTCAGCACTAGGACTCTTTGATGTGGTCCCGGCTTGAACCAGGACCTCTCTGGAAGTCTAAACAGCAGTCAAAGGGAAATGGGAACAATGAGTTTCTAATGTTAACCTGTGTTCGTCCCAGTCTCGGAGTTTTCATGCTTGAGCTAACATGAGGCTTTATTGCCAAGAAAAGGGAGAGGCAATGGGGTCAACAGCTCCTGAACACACCCTAGTGTGATCTTACCCCAAGCAACATCTTCACCCTAGTTCTTTCAGGCTTTCACTGCATCAACGGCCCTCCCTGATCCCTAACGCTCAGTGGGCCTCCGAGGCCGGCTCCCAGCAGTCTCTACAAAAAAATAAAAAATTAAACTGAACATGGTGGCACATGCTTGTAGTCTCCACTATTCAGGAGGCTGAGGCAGAAGGATCACCTAAACCCAGGAGGTCAAGGATGTGATGAGCTGTGATCCTACCACTGGACTCTAGCCTGAGCAATTGAGTGAAACCCTGAGGAGATAACACTTAACAGAAATCTGAATGACAAAAAAAGCTGCATTACTGAGTGTCTGTTATATGTCAGGCATTGTGTGGAGTGCTTTACATCACTCAATTCTCAAAACAACCTTAATGTGGTTATTACTATTAGATTATCCCCATTTGACATAGTGGGAAACTGGTGCACTAGAGCCCATGTTTTGGGTGTGTATGTTTCTGTTTTTTTGTTTTTTCTTTAATAGAGACTGGTCTTGGTATGTTGCTCAGGTTGATATTGTACTGGTTGGTGTTGTACTCCTGTCCTCAAGCAGTCCTCCGGCCTTGGCCTCTCAAAGTGCTGGGAATGTAGGCATGAGCAATCACACCTGGCCTAGAGCACATGTTCTAAATGACAAGAAAAGAGAATTCACTGCAAGTTCCTAAGGCTGGTTGGAGCATGGCTTCTTCACAGCTTGGCCATACCCTGGTGGGCAAAGGAGAGCATGAGAGGACAGGTTACAGAAGGAGACAGGGGTCCGCTTGTGCAGGACTGGAGTAAGCAGGGGAAGAAGTTGAGATTTATTCTAATTGCTATGGAAAACCACATGAGGATTGTCAACAGAGATGATATTTCTGATTATCTACTGCATAAAAATCATCCCACATTGAATGGCTTAAAATAGGACTTTATATTATTTCTTCTAGTTTGGGTGTTAACTGTCTCCTGTGCCCTGTTTATAGTTTGTTATACTGTTGCAGTCAGATGGCAGCTGGGGTTGGGGACATCTGAAGGCTTCTTCATTCACTACCTGGTTCCTGGCCTGGAATGACTTGGCATAACTGGGGGCTTTCGGGCATCTCCCGCCAAGCAGCCTCTCCACTTGACTATTTTGGTCGTACACAAAACATAACGGTCTCGGGAGGGCTGGACTTTTTATATAACAGCTGTCTTTTAGGGGGAGCATTCCAAGAGACAAGAAGTAGGAGCTGCCAGTTTCTTTAGAGTTTGTGTTGGGAAACTGGCCTGATGTCACTTTTGCCATATTCTCAGTCACAGAGCCCACTGTTATTCCAGGAGAGGGGACATAGATTCTCACCTCTCAATGGGAAAGCATCAACGAATTTGTGGCCATTTTAAGCTACCAGAGATGACAATCTTTGTAAGCATTTTAAAAGGCTCATTCTGCTTTTACGTAAACAGTGACTGGGAGGGGACCAGGGAGGAGCAGTTAGATTCTCATTGATTTATTGTAGAAATGAGGTCTCGCCAAGTTGCCCAGGTGGGTCTCGAACCCGTGGGCTCAGGCAATCCACTCACCTCAGCCTCCCAAGGCATAGGATTACAGGCTGAACCACCGAGCCCAGCTTCTTTCAGGCTTTCACTGCATCCTGTGGCTATCGTTATCAATGCATATATCACACAGTTTTGCAATAGTTTATTCAAGGTGGAACCAAAATAAAACCGGAATTGCCTTTTGGGGAATGAGCCCTTTGTAGAACTCTTAGAATTTGTTCCTCTGGATCAAACAGTCAACCAAAGTTTTTATCTGAGAAGCTTATGTCACAATTTGTGGAAGAGGTATCCCAACTTGTGGCAAACAGGTGACTGGTTCTTCCACCATGACAACACACCTGTCCACACTGCACTGAGTGTTCAACAATTTTTGACCCAAAAAATGGCATGACCCCCATGTCCCACTCTCCCTATTCAACTGATCTTACCCCAAGCAACATTTTTGTGTTTCCCTGGATGACAAAAGTCTTCAAAGGGAACTGATTTGCCAGTGTGGACAAAATGTATTAAAAAATGGCAGAAACACTAAAAGCCTTCAAAATTGACAAGTTCAAAAACTGTTTTGAGCAGTGGAAGAAGCATCTCAACTGAGGTTTAAACATGTAAGAATAAATACACAATTTTTTATAAATAAATTCTAGGTTTTTTTAAGTCCTTCCTTGTATGTCTGTTTTCTCCACTGGACCGAACTCCTGAGAATAAAGAGTCTCTCTCATCTCTATATCACCAAAACCTAGCATCTCATACTAGATACTTCATAAATATTATATGACTTGAAGAATAATTATAACGCAACCAGAAGAAAACTGAAACATTAAAACTCTTAAGAATATACTTTTAGATATTGCCATTCTAATTATATCATATCTGATTGTGATGTGGGCACAAGATCTAGTTCTTAAAACCTTTTTGTGTTTCTCAGTAAAAACACTGAGTAATGCTTTAGCATTATGATACTATCTGGAGACATGTTTGATGAATTTTACTGTTATGAGTATTTATTAAGAACCTGTTAGGTCAGTGGGCAGTCTGTGGGTAAGATACAAGGCTTTGCACAGAAATTAGATTAGAAAAGTTTCTTTAGAGAGAAAAGAGTGGATTTGCTTCTCAAGGGAGAGAAGGGGCCAGATGCTTGAGGGAAGCATAGCGACAAATGCTTGAGGTTGAAGGCTTTTTAAAGGTTCCCTTTTTGGGGGACAAATTGCCATGTCAGATGGGTGAGTCAGTCACAAGCACATAGAAAAATGTGGGCTGGCAGCTAGATGGGTAGGTCAGTCAAATAGGTGAGAAAGGCAGGGCCAATAGCTGAAAGACAGATTCTTGGGAGATGTTATTCTTTTTTTTTTTTTTTGAGTTGGAGTCTCACTCTGTTGCCCAGGCTGGAGGGCAGTGGCATGCTCCTGGCTCCCGGCCACCGCAGCCTCGACCTGTTGGGGCCTCAGCCTTCCAAGTAGCTGGAACTACGGCATGCGCTACCACGCCCGGCTAATTTTTTGATTTATTGTAGAGATGAGGTCTCGCCAAGTTGCCCAGGCAGGCCTCAAACCCGCGGGTTCAGACAGTCCACTCACCTCAGCCTCCCAAAGGCGCGGGATTACAGGCTGAGCCACCGAGCCCAACTGGGAGATGTTATTCTTAATGTCTTATGACTTGCCCGGAGTTCCAGTAAAGGTTTATTGTCATGTATGAGCTCTAGGAGACTAGAGAAACTCCATTTGGGACTCTGTCCTTTCATTCCCTCCTCTGCTTGTTTTGAAATATTCTTATTTAATACTGGCGAACATGGACAGTGGTCTGTCTTCTGTAGCTACTTCCTGCTGAATTGGAGCACAGAGATGCCCCTACCTGCCTAAAGTAAGAGGAAGAGATGAGGGGACCGTAGCCAATGGAGTGTCTGTACACAAAGCACTGTGTAAAAGTGCACTGTTAGAATTAATAATACTATAAGGGCTATTATAGCTACTGTTACAACATATCTGTTGTCATGTAACTATCACCCCTAAACAGTGGCCTAGAACAGCCGGACTCGGTGGCTCAACCTGTAATTCCACGCGTTGGGAGGCTGAGGTAAGTGGATTGCCTGAGTGTAAGTGGATTGCCTGAGCCTGCGGGTTCGAGACCCGCCTGGGCAACTTGGCGAGACCTCATCTCTACAATAAATCAAAAATTAATCGGGCGTGGTAGCGTGCGCCTGTAGTTCCAGCTACTTGGAAGGTTGAGGCGGAAGGATCGCCAGAGCCCAGCAGGTCGAGGCGGAGGTGGCCAGGAGCGGCCACTGCTCTCCAGTCTGGACGACAGAGTGAGACTCCAACTCAAAAACAAAAACAAAACAGTGACTATAGACTGTGTTTGTTTCCCCTCAAATCCATGTGTTGAAATACTGGTCCCCAAGGTGATGGTATTAAGAGTTGGAGCCTTGGAAAGTGATTAGGTCATGAGGATGGAGCCCACATGAATGGGATTAGTGTCCTTATAAAAGAGACTCCAGAGAACTCCCATCCCTTTCACCATGTGAGAACACAGTATGAAGACATCTGTCTATGAGGCAGAAAGTGGACCCTCACCAGAGAATCTGTTGGTTTCTTAATCTTGGACTACTCAACTTCCAGAACTGTGAGAAATAAATGTTTGTTGTTTAAGCCACCCAGACAATGGTATTTTTGCATCTTCTATCATGTTTAACTTATGGATCTTATATTTGTAATGTTCTACATTATTTAAGGAGTTGTAAAACGGAACTACTTTCTTTGTGATTTGATTCGCTTTTTTAAAAATTAAATTTTAAGGCTGAGAACCTTGGTAATGACATATTATGTGTGAAATATTAGATTTGATTTTCATTAGGCCCATTTTAGTCCTTTTCATGTGCAAAGATGGATGGTAACAGTTATTTCTAAAGCACCGTCCCTGAGTTTTTATTACATTAGTGGTGACGGTGGATGACATGAATAACAACAAAATTTGTTCCGAGGCTACATTGCCCTTATATTTTTAAATTAAGGACCTGAGAGGAAGGAGGACGTATGTTAATATAGCAAATAAATAGCCATTATTAGTTTTGTCCTCTTTCATTAAGCATCTTCATAAAATTTTTATGCAAACATTTTTTAAAAACAAGAAAAAAAGAAAATGATCATAATATCCCAATTTCCTGTTTTTTTTTTAATAAATGAGATATATTACCAAAGTATATCTATATATAGTGTTTTCCTTGGATTTCTTTAATGTTTGAGAAATGGTTGAGTGTTTTCAAATACCTTCTACATTTTTTATTTCAACAGCATGGTAAAATGGATAAAGCTTTGGATTTGGAGTCTGATACCAAATCTGTATTTTGGTTCTGTCTTGTGCTTGGAAAGAGAAGAAATAATAATACTGATCTTAAGACCAATTGGAAAGATTCAGCTCAATCCAATTGATCAGAGTTTGAAAGTATATGTATATATGTAGAATTTGATAGTAACATTTTAGGCTTAAGCAGCTGTTGATTCTGCATCTGCTGGTATTTGTAAATGTCAAGGCAATGCAAGCTACATTACCCATCTTCCTGGGAACTAAAGTAGTACAAAGGGATGGTTCTTTTTCAAACCCTTTGGCTTAGTATCATAGAGTTTTAGATTTGACTGGATTTTAATTTGACAGATAAGAACATTGAGGCATACAAAAGTTAAATGAATTATGCAAGCTTATTAGAGGCAGAGTTAGAGACTTTGTCCAGTATAATAATGTCTCTGCCTCCCCTACTGTTTTCCTGGTCTTTCCCTCCTCTTCTCCTTACCTCTCATCTCCAGTTCACCTACCCTAGTGTGCACATGTGGGCACGTACACACACACACACACACACACACACACACACACACACACACACAGCAAAGATCAACAAGGATGTTGGGTGCAGACTCCTTTTCCAATGGAACCTGACAATACTGTTCTTGGTTAGACATTGTTCTTGGTTGCTGATCTCTTAACAACAATAGCATATTTTGAAGGGCTAAGTATAATTCCTTTCTAGGCTTTCCCTTTTACTCATAGTTTTGAGATCCGTGCGAGTCACCCACATTATTTTCTCTTTTTCTCAGGTTTCATGATCTATGTTACCATTACAGATGTCTCTGCAGTAACTCAATATACATATTCCTGAAAAGTTTGTGTTCTGTGAAATCAGGCATGCAAAAGAACCTGACTTGCCACTCTAAATCTATGCTACTTTGCAACCAGAGCATCAACAAAAACAATAAAAAACATAAAAACAGGAGCGCAATTCAGTGGACATATTAAATCCCTACTATATACAGATACACTTTGGTAAACATTACCTTAACTTGTTAAAAAAAAATGAAAGGATTCTTGATAGAAAGGGATGTAAGGGTTAAGGCTGATAAGTCTTGGGAGACAAGAGCACAAGGCACAGAAGTCAGTGAGAATCATGCAGAAGGCATGTCTAAGACACAGGGCCCAACAGACTTGGACTGTGAGGGGACAAGGCAGAGTGAACTCTGGTACAATGTGGGCTGTGCTGTTCATTTTTGCTATGTATTTTGTATCCAGCTTCTATTACTTGGAGACACAAAACAGTAAAGTGTGGAAGCAAATCATGGATGAACTAGTGTGACTCCTGCATTATGGCACCATCAGTGCCCTCTGACCACTTTAATTTATGCTATAGAAGCATGTTATAGAGCTGAACAGGCAACATCTAGCCCTACCACTGCTGCTAAATCACAGAATGTACATTTTATGTATACTAAGTTTTAAAATTATTTTGAATGAATTTATTCATTCTGAATTTGACAGTGGCCCACTAAATCTCCCCAAAATCCAGTAAGTAAATGAAGATATCTCAGAGGGGCTTTCCCAAATAACTTTAGTGCCAAATTCCTGATAAACTATGACAACGTATGGAAAAAGTTCCAATATATGAAAAAGCAGAGCTTTTCAAGGGCAAAATCAGTAAGCAGAAAAGTAAATGGATGAAGCCAGGATAGCATCCTTTATGGGGGAAAAAGGACACCTTTCCCCAATTAATGAAACAGTTTCAATGAAAACTATCTTCTCAGGGCTTGTAGCCCATTTCCGTCCTTTATTTCTTAATCTCACCTATTATTTTTATTTTTATTTTTTTGAGTTGGAGTCTCACTCTGTCGCCCAGACTGGAGTGCAGTAGCCGCTCCTGGCCACTGCAGCCTCGTCCTGCTGGGCTCCGGTGATCCTTCCGCCTTAGCCTTCCAAGAAGCCGGAATTACAGGCATGCGCTACCACACCCGGCTAGTTTTTGATTTATTGTAGAGATGAGCTCTCGCTGCCCAGGTGGGTCTCGAACCCGCGGACTCAGGCAATCCACTCACCTCAGCCTCCTAAAAGCGGGGGATTACAGGCTGAGCCACCGAGCCCAGCTTATTTTTATTTTTTACTTTTCCATGCTAGTCCTGTGGAAATATATTTTATATCTTCATGTATGTCAATAAAAAAATAAAAGTAAGCACAATTACTGCCTCCAACCGCCTGGTCCATGAAAGGCTTGCAAATGATGGGGGCAGCTGGCTAAGACTGTCAGTAGGTTGTTGATGGGGGCTTCTTGTAACTCAGCCTTTGCTGCTGTCTTCCCTGGGCCTCCCTAGTGTCCTCTGGGCTCATCTTGTGCGTGCTCAGTGGAGCCCCAGACTTTGTGGTGGGCTCTGTGTTACTGCTGTTAGGTAGGATAGGAAATAGTCTATGCATTTCTTTCTTTCTTTTTACTTTTTTAAACATGCTTGAGAAGTTTATTTATTGTTAATGGTTTTGTTTTTTGAATAGGTAATGTATTAATGTGGCAAACCATAAAAATGTTACAGAAGAATATACAATGAAAAATTATTTTCCTTTCCATTTTCCATTTTTCTTCCTCTATCCTCAAGTGCTACTCCTTCAGAGACAGTTTAAGCTTTTAAAGTCATTTCTGTATAAATATCTATTTTTCACATGGTGTATGCATTTCTGAGTCTATGGGAATGGGCAAAAAAGACTGGGAAGTAGGGGAAAATGGAAGCCTGGGAAATGGCAGGAACACAACTTAGGAGCTAGTAATGCAGGTTGGAATTTGTGTCCCAAATCACTGAGTAACTTGATGGGGGTAGTCCTTTTCATACCCATTACCTTGAATGGATACAAACCACAGTATAAGGGCTGGATGGGTGAGAGCCCCTCACCTAGTCCACCCTGCAAGGGGAGTTAAAAAAAGGTAGACGTCCCTTATAGGCTGGATGGAGCAGAGGTTTACCTCAGGGGTGGAAATTGAGCAAGTTTTTATAGAATGGATAGAATTGAAGTATGTGGAAATGTAGGGGTGCGGGGAAAGAAAGTGAACAGACAAGAAGATGCAGAGATAGTCCATGGGGCTTGTGAAGATAATGATGATGTTGAGGAACCTCATTCTTGGACACACAGGGTAACTGATTATTTTTCTTTTTTTTTTCAATATTCTTGCCACTCACTCAATGAGTGCTCATTGAAAATTGATGATAATGGCCATATGAAAAGTCTCAGAGCTTATCTAAGGTTTGGGTTGTTAAACCCAGGATTCAAATCCGAGAGAGACCACAAAGAGCCAGCTCCGATGCAAACACACGAGGGTCTTTATTCAGGCTTGAGTCTGGGCTCACGTATGAAGCCGGCAGTGGCTTCAGGGACGAGAGCCCAGATCCAGTATGGCAAGCAGTTTTTATGCACAATTACAGAGGGAGGGGAAAGAACTTTAAACTTGTTTCTACATGATTGGATAATTTCTCCTAATGGGTATGGGGGCACTTGGGATTGGTAGGTTTTATTTTCTGGTCTGTGCAGGCTCTAGCCACCTGTGATTAACAGGGAACTGCTAAATGGGCAGAGTGGAATGTCAGATAAGCTAGGTTTAGCAAGCAGGCAGGAGGTTAAACAATGCAGAACCTACGGGGGGGGGGTTGGCTGGTGCCACCAGTCTACTGTTATCTAAGCAAAGGAATGTCCGGGAGGGGCTTATTGCTTAACATTTACACACTGCTAGCAGCAGTTGCGGAAGCAATCGGTTATTTTATGGGACAAACAAAAATTAAACTTAACAAAGTTCTAAGTACAAACACTGCAAACAAATACAGTGAACGTGGGGTAGGAATTCATATAGTAATAGTTCTCTTAGAGTTTTTTTTGAATCTCTTGGGTCTCTCAGGGTCCCTGGGGCATAATCAGTGGGTGGAACAGCAGATGGATGGAGCAGAATATTGTCCTCTTCCTTCCTTCCAGTGACACTTGATTGTCAGTAATAAAATGGGCATTCTCCTTGTGGTCTTACCTTCCAAAATTATAGAAGATTATCACTATTTATTATTACAACTTCCTCAGCTGATCAAAGAATGATACTGATTATTTAGATTTAGCAAGGGTAGACTTAGGCTTTTATAAACCAGGATCATCTGACTCTAAAGATATATCTTTCTTATTTTAGCCTGACCTGTTGTATAAGAATCCAGCATGCATTTACTTCATCTCTGAAATCCCACAATTTAATAAGAGCACTACCAAGTAATCGGTTCTGTTTCTGTTTCAGTTCTCTGCCAAGCTTTTGTTTGCATTAAGAAATTAGGATTGGGAAAAGACTGCATTGTGTGTTAAAAGAAAATTATACTCAGCACTGAGGCTTTGAATGTATAGGGAGAGGTGCATTTTGACTTTCCTTCCTTTGTAAAATGCAGTTAAACTGATATCCAGAACAATGGTGAGAAAACCCTAATTAACTTAATATATGCAAGATAGTAAAATAAACAAGGTGGCCAATCCTGTATGTCAGGCATTTATAAACTCTTTTTTGTGTTAAGTGCAGGCTTTAGTGAGATCTGGACTTCTCTTTGGTTTTCTGTAGTTGTACCTACTCCCTCCCAGTTTTGCATTTAAGGAGAAATATGCTTCCTAGATCTGGGAATCTTTTTGTCTGAAGGCCTCTGGGAGACCTCAAGATTGGGATCTGCCCCCTCCTTCCTCTCTGAACCCTATTTTAGATCAGCAGTAAAGATTTGAGGCTTTTTGCAAGCTTTCAACCCTGAGGTATTTTGGAAAACTATAATTTTGTTTGTTCACTGCTATATGCGTGTGGTTTCTTAAAACACAAGTGTGATTATTTTCTGCATCCTTTCCATAGCAAACATTCCCCTTAAGCTACAGCCTTCAAAAGTAGGTTCTCAGTGTACTTGACTTTGGAATACTTATTGAGAGTGACTTTACAAGGAATGAACTGGTTGCAATCCTGAGACTTTCTAGGTGGCTTTCAAACTTGTGATGGGGTTTATCCTCATATGTTCAGAAGCCAGACATGCCCATGCATCGCATATTTTCCAGCAAGTCATGAAGCACTGTTGAGTTATTATGAAACTTAATTTGGTGATAATGAGGCAGGTCTATAAAATAGCACCTTGGGTAGTTTTTACCTATAAAACAGCAATTTGTGGGAGACCGTTACTATGTAGCATGGACTCTGGATTTGAATCCTGGCTTTTCCACTTTTTCCCCTAGTAATTTTATTGTTTCTTTTTACTGTTAAATTCTTAATTGACTTAGAATTTACTTTGGTATAAGGAGTCAGGTTCAGGTTTAGCTGTATATTCTTTTAAAAAGTAAGTTGCAATGATTTTTTTATTGCGGTAAAATACATTACAGAAGATTTACCATTTTAACTATATTTATTTAGATCTACAATTCAGTGGCATTAAGTACATTCACATTTTTCCTCTTTTTATCTGTGTGTTAGAGGTCAAATTATTTTACCTTTCTGTGTCTCCATTTCTGCTTCTGCAAGTGGAAATAATATACTCCCACTAAATTGTTATGGGATTATCAGTTAATCCATTTTAAAAAATGCACAGAATATAGTAAGTGCTCAATAATAGTGCATGAAGACTTGTAGTGCCAGCAGCCCCATTTTCTAGTTAGAAATGTTTTTGAGCCTAGTGTCATATATCTGCCTCATACATATGCAGATGGGATGGCAATTCTTACCCGCTGAATCACCTTAGAGACCTCAAGAATTCTCATTGCAAACACTGGATAATTTTGCATCATTTTTGTGTCTACTTTAGCATGAGATTCATATGCAGTTTGAACTTCAGGGGAGAAAAAAATTATTTATAACAGATTTGGCTTTCAGATATTTTGCAAAGCAATTAATAATGAAAAGATAAAACCTACTTAGTCTTCAAGTTCAAACCATAATGCAAGAGGCTTGAAGAGGGTAGACTTTGGAATATATTCTATAAACAGTACCACTTTTTAGAGCTTTTGAGAAAAATCTCTTGTTTAAAGAAAAAATGTGAGCAACAATTATTTATTATTCATGAATTCTGGATGTGTAAATGATGCGATCAAAATGAGAGAAAGAAGAGAAATCTCAAGAGAATAAGCATTTTGCTTACATTTAAGTCTTTTAGAAATGGTATATATTTCTAAATATAAATATATTTTCTTAAATTATTTGGATAAACTGTGTTTCTACTATAGTTTCTAGTAAATAATGTTAAATGGTTTCTATTTTATTGTCAGTAATTTTATTACTTTTTATTTCAGCAAAAAACTTCCAAGTAGATCTGTAAAAATGGATGCAGAAATCCTCTGAAATAAATAAACCACTTCTTACCTTAAAATTCATGTCTCCACAATGGATTATACTATGTTCAGCTACCATCACAAGAATGTCTTTCTTATCAATGTTGCCCTAGTTGAACATAAACTTTAAAATTGAAAAACTAGGTACTTTGTAGACAGTTCACTCTTTGTTTTATATTTTTAGGCTAAGGAAAAAAAATTGCCCAAGGATTTATTTCTGGAAGGAGTCTAACTTCTCAATCGCTTCAGTAGTTTAGCCTACAATATTTTTGTTGTTTTGGGAATTGATAGTGACCCTAAGTATAACTGAAAGAATACTGACTTCTGAAGTATGTACCATGTTTGGTTCCTAAAAAGTGTGTGATGATGTAGCAATTAAATTCTGTCCCCATATTACACAGTTGGTCACAGTGTCAGCAGAACACCATCATTATCATTGAATTATGTAATAAACATGTGGGGCAGAGTGCTATAGTGAAAATAATGCTAAATTTCAGTTCAGAAGGTCTGAATTCCAGAAGTTGCCATAGCCCTTGAGCCACGGGGCCAAGTCTTCTTGTTTCAAGAGGTTGTGGTGGGATAGAGAAAGGCACTGGACTGTGTCAGCAGCTGCTGGAAGGTTCTTTCCAAGGTCATTTTTTCTCGTCATTTTTCCAGCGTGATTTCATGCATGGCCTCTCCTTATTTATACGCCAGTGTCTTCCAAGCCTGCATTTTATCCAAGATGTTTCTCATGGGCTCTAGACCCACAATCCAATGGTCAACAGACCCTCTAATAGGTTGCTCCATAGATATCTTAAGTCAGTGTGTCAAAAACTAAACTCATCATGGCTCTCCTCTCCCACCATCACCCCCGAACCTATTTCTTTTCCTGCCTTTCCTTTTGAGCAAGTGGCATGCTTCCAGGCATTCACCTATGTCAGAAGGCCCCAGATGCGCCCAGCTCTTCCTTTCTCCTCATTTCCTGTATTTAACTGATCATTCTGCCAATTCTACCTTATAAATGTCTCCCCTGGCCATTTCTCCTTTCCATGCCATCTGTCTTCACTTTACTTTGGGCCTTCCTTATTTCTCACTTGCACCTTTATAACCACTGCCTTTAACAGCTGTCTCCACAGGTCCCTGCTGAACATCATTCCCTTGTGTCTCCGCCATGATGCCAATAGTAGTTCTCAGTACCTCACCCCCTCTTCTTCATCAACAGGCTTGCCTGTTAATCCAAGGTGAATTTTCCACTTTCCACTGCATCCTGGCAGGCTCACAGATACTTATCCAGAGACTCAGCTTACAGGTCCATGTCTCTTTGAAGCCTTTCTTAACCTTGCAGACAGAGTTGAGATTTATCTATGAAAATAAACGTAGAACTCATTCATCGTACATTTTATTTTGTTTACTTGTCTCCCTGTCCTGTCAGACTCTGAGTTACTTGAGGTTATGAAATGAGTCTTATTCATGGCTTCCACGTCTGAGGATGGCAACTCCATTCTTCTAATTCCTGGGGCCAAAATTTGGAGTTATAGTTGACTCCTCTTTTTCTCTCAAACTGCCATTCAATCAGCAAATGTGGTTAGCTCCACTTTCAGACGATAGAGCCTGAATCTGGTGACTCCTCATCACTTCTGCTCTACCACTCAGGTCTAACGCCCAGGCCATCTTGCCTGGATTGTCACAGTAGCCTCCACAATGGTCCTTCAGCCCTGCCCTAGATTCTGAACACAACTCTAGTCAGAGCCTTTGAAAAGGTGACTCAGAGCCTGCTCAAACCCCTCCAGTGGCCAGTAGGTGCCAGATTTTTACAGTGGGTGAAAGTTCTACATGATTGGCTATCTCATGGCCTCATCAGCTTCATCTTCTTTTCTTTTCTTTTCTTTTTAACTTGAGTCAGGGTCTCTCTCTGTCCACCGTGCAGGCTGGAGTTCAGCGGCGAGTTCATGGCTTCCACGGCCTCGATCCTCCTGGGCTCAGGTGATCCTTCTACCTCAGCCTAACGAGTAACTGGGATGAGAGAAGCACAACACCACACCCAGCTCATTAAAAAAATTTTTTTTGTAAAGATGAAGTCTCACTATGTTGCCCAGGCTGATTTTGGACTCCTGGGCTCAACCAGTCCTCTCACCTCAGCCTCCCAAAGTGCTGGGATTACAGGCATGAGCCACCGTGCTTGCCTCTTTTTCTTATTTTCTTACCCTTGTTTCTTCCATTGAAGTCCCACAATCTTTTCTGGTGTCCCTGCTGTATGCCACCCTCTCCCGTCTTAGGGCATCTCTACTTGTTGTCACTCTGGGAGAGAGGCTCAATCCCCTCTCCGCCCCCAGGAGTCTTATGCCTTCCTCCCTTCCTTCAGCTCTCCACTCAGGTGTCACCACAGTTGTGAATTCTGTCCTGGTCACCCTGTTTGAAGTTGAACCCCCCCACGCACACTTACTAGTTCCTTTTTCTTTTTCATTTTCCTTCTTTATTTTTCTCTCTAGCACTTACTGCTCTCTAACATTCCATACGTTTTATCAGTTAGTTGTTTATCACCCCATTGGAGTATGCGTTACAAGGGCAGGGGTTTTTGCCAGTATCCGCTGTGTTGGCTTACCACTTGCACCTGTTTCTGGCACATAGTAGGTGCACAAATGTTTGTTGAATGACGACAGGGAAGAAGCTTTCACAAAACAGAAGTGCACTTCTGTCTTCATTTGAAAGTTCAAGTCCTTATTTTATCCTAAAGAGAACAAAGGGTAATTTAAAATTCCACCAGACAATGTCTGATTTCTAAGGACATATAGATGAGATGATAATTTAGGCTGCTCTGAACATTTTTGTACACAGAAGATGTCATTCATGATAAAAAAAAGTATTTTTTTATTATGTACAAGAAAATTGCTACGGATTTTCAAGTAGATTCATATAAAATTTGTTTTCTTATGTATATTAAATATATTACATGCATTATATTAGGGATATTAAATATAATACAGTAGCTTTACATTTTCTGAATCATATCTACTTAAAAATATCATTGGTAATATCCTTGACGGTTTTTTGGGAGGCCATACAATTTGTAGTGATGATTCTTCCTTTGACTTCTTAAACAATATGTTAAAACTGGCACAGAACTCCTGAAGAACTTTTGAATTTGTGCCTCATTTGAGATCATACAATTACTGATGTAAGTAATGCCTTAGGGTATCTAGTTTGAATTTATCATGATTCCTACTTTAAAATGATGACTGTTGCCCTCATTCGACTTTTGGAAAACCTGAGTAATGGGCTGTCTGGTCAGTGGAACTGTCATTTTCTCCAGTTATAAGGGAAGATTCATTTCTTTATCTTGGGAGTCTATTAAAATGTACTCATACATTTCCATCTCAAATTAGCGAGGCTCTTAGAGGGACAATAATTTTGTCTTAAATAATTAAATATCTTATATGGTCTCATGCCTAAGATTATTTGCAACATATTGTATTAAAATAAATATATATATTTGCTTTGCCTCTAAAAGGCTTTTTTTTTTTTAAATTAGGGAGACCAATTTAATATCACCAATGAGTCATATAGGTGAATGTATCATGTGTATTATAGAAGCTCTACATGCTCTTTACCTTTGGGGTAGTAGTTTAACTTTCCTAACTTTTAAATTTGCTGTTTTTAAAATCATAATAAAAGAAAATCTAATTAGTTGAAGTTTGTGTTTAGCTGAAATGTAATAGACTATTTCATGATGTATTCAATTTCAAAAGCATCTTGACAAGGATATAAATCCTGGAAAAACTTTATGGTCTGGATATTTTTATTATAAAAGGCTTTCTTTCTAGAAAATACAATTTATTTTATGGCCGTGATTTTCAGTATTTATGTAATCGTCAGCACATAACCATGCATTGCTTTATTTTTGATCATGAGGCTGCCAACAGGACTGCAGCCATAGAGTTTACAGAGTCGTTTCTCTGCCTTTATTCTGTCTCTCTTGACAGAAGTCCAGTCCTTTCTCTGGTCCCAGAATAGTAATGAAAGGTTGGGCATGTGAGAGGTCAGTGTTCCTCGGTATCCTTGGGACTCACTTTCTTTTTGTTCCCAAAATGACTCACCTTGCAGCAATTGTCAGATCCCGTAATCACTAGTGACTATTCTTTCTCTAATTACAGAGACTGTTTTTATCTAAAGATCCTATCAAGCCGCTCGGTGGCTCAGCCTGTAATCCCACGCTTTGGGAGGCTGAGGTGAGTGGATTGCCTGAGCCCATGGGTTCGAGACCTGCCTGGACAACTTGGTGAGACCTCACCTCTACAATAAATCAAAAGTCAGCCGGGCATGGTAGCGCGCGCCTGTAATTCCAGCTATTGGAAGGCTGAGGTGGAAGGATCTCGGGATCCCAGCAGGTTGAGGCTGCAGTGGCTGGGAGCGGCCACTGCACTCCAGTCCGGGAGACAGAGTGAGACGCCAACTCAAAAAAAAAAAAAAAAAAAGATCCTATTAAATATATCTAATAACTGGATAAAAGTTTATAGAATTATTTATGGTAATCACATTTCATAACACAATGGACAAAAGTAATTTTGTGGTTTATTGCTTCTAAAAAATTTTTTATTTTAAAGATGTGTGGTGCAGTTCACGGTTAGGTATACAAATGTTCATCAAGAAGGTACCCTTGTTGATGAGGTGTGCCCCCTGCAACCATGGCGGTTTCTCACTACTGCCAATCCCTTTCTTATAGTATTGTGATAATTGTTCAAGGCCTGCTTGTGAGTGAGAACATGTGTTACTCAATTCTTTGTTTCTGGGATAGATCACTCAGTACTGTAGACTCAAAAGTCCATCCAAGTTGCTGCAAACTTCATAATTTTGTTCTTCTTTATGATTGCATAATATTCCATCGTGTATATGTACCACATTTTTAAAATCCAGTCCTCTTTCAGTAGGCAGCATGGTTGGTTCCATGTTTTTGCTACTGTGAATAATGCTGCAATAAACATGCGTGTGCAGGTATCTTTTTCTTAGAGTCCCTCAGGGTATAGTCCCAGCAGGGAGATTGCAGGGTCGTATGGAAGGTCGATTTTTAGACCTTTTAGGAATTGCCACACTGCTTTTCACAAAAGTTGTACTAGGTTACACTCCCACCAACAGTGTAGAAGTGTTCCCTTTTCCCTGCATCTTCTCTAGTTATTTTGAGTTATTGATGATGGCCACATTGACTGGAGTTAGGTGATATCTCAGTGTGGTTTTAATTTGCATTTCCAATTTCCTTTTTTATATGCTAGAACCAATAAAATAAAGAAATGGGTAACTTTTAAAGAAACAACTTGACATTTAAGAGCAAGTCACTCAGAGTATAAATCTATAAAACTCTGAAGACAAAGAATCTGTCTTGTACTATGTTCAAACAGTACAAATGTCTGATTTTCATTAGGGCACTCTTCATATTCATTAATACTGGACTGATAATAAAAATTTGTGTAGCAAAGTCATTATTAGAATATACATTGATGTCTTTTGTGTGAACTTTGTGCTTTTAATTTTTTTTCAAGGAACTCAATGTTGATGGCATCTATCTCAGCAAGGAAGAATTCTGATTCAGGAGTTGGAAGTGATCATGGAGATAAGCGATTATCTGCCATCGAGATAAAGTTGGCGATCAGATTTTTTCCATCTGTGGTTCTAGATATATCTGCAGTGTTCACTGAACCCCTTTCTGGAAAGGGCACTGATGTATCTGTATGAGAATATGTGATAATGTTTGTAAAAGCAATTTGAAATCCTCTAAGTGTTAGGTAAATATTAGCTGTTGTTAGCTTATTCTGCATCCTTAATTAATGCCTCAAGAGTAGATTTCCTATCTTCTTCCTCACATTGTCTAGAATAATATTTATGATGCAATCAAGAATATTCTAGAAATTCTGCACATTGTCTAGAATATTCTTGATTGCATCATAAATATTATGAAGTGACTAAGTAGTATAGTAGTGCCTGTGAAGCACTTTTATAAATATGTTTGTTTTAAAGTGATCAAGCAATTTGGGAAAACATTGTTATATGCATGCATAAATGTTAAGGAATCAAGTGTACATTGCATTTTAGCAGTTTACTCACAGGAAATGCATTTATGATGTTGCTATAGTTTTTGTAACAATATTTCTTTTCCTGAAACTCTTAGATTATATTCTCTTCTATTCAGATAATTATATAAAAGTCTGGTTACTCATACGCTAAGAGGCCTCAAACTCTAGAGCTTCCTATAGTGTTTATAAGTAACTTTTTGTTATCTCATTTATCATCTCACATGCAGCCTATTGGTTTCCCTAAAGTCTTATATTAATAAATGGAGCTCCTTGATCCAGAGAACTAGAAAGATGTAGGGGAAGTATTAGGTACTCTTCCCTTTTTGGGGGAAGTTACTGAGTTCTTGTAGTTGCTGAGTTTTGAAACATTATAAATTTCCTTGAAGTTGTAATTAACAGGCCACTTACCCCATCTGAGGAATTCACATTTTTTCCTCTGTATGACTCCAAAAAAGCCTTTTCTCGGTGTTCTTCAGGTCTTTGAGATTTAATAGGTAGCTAAGATATTTGAATTTATTTTTCACAAAAATGCCCTATTTAAAGCAGTGTATTTAAAAATGGAATTCCTTAAAATCTTCTACTATGGAACATTTTGAAAGGAAGAGGAATTGGCATGCAGAAAAAGAAGGCCAGTGTCAATAAAAGAAGATGAGCCACTTGAAGCCACGATGGTAGTTTTCTGTGTTTCAATGGGAGAGGGGAGATACTAAATGCATTGCTTTATAAGTTGTATTTTAATTCATTCTCTTCAGCTTTATTAAAACTCATAAGCCCCCTCAAATGGGCCATTGTTTCAGAAATTACTCACCCTAAGCATATTTTCTATTAAATTAAAACAGACTCTGCTTTATCCTTTATCTCTCTTCTAAGGCTAATTAAGTTCATTAATAAAACATTACACAAAGAACTTCATTATCCTTCTGTTCTTGCTTAGTGTAAGTAGGATGCTAATATCATTCTAAAAGAGGCCAAGGAAATATTCTTTTAATTAGATGCATATCTTTGGAATTTTGCTCATTTTTTAACATGAGGGGTGGGTGGAAGGAAAAGCAACTAAAGAAAGGATTATCTTCAAGAGAGTAAAATTATCTTACGTAGCTTTCTATTTTCACTTTGTTTGGCAAAGACTTTACCATCTATGGTCAGTCTCCCTCCCCATTTGTATGTCATTGTGGGATTCAAGGATTGCACCTTGTTCTTTTTCTTTGGCTGTTGCCATTGTCCGATTGATTTAGTATTTGTCTCTCAGAAACTAACAATATGGGCCAGGAGCAGTGGCTCATGCTTGTAATCTCAACACTTTGGGAGGCTAAGGCAGGAGGATTGCTTGAGCCCAGGAGTTTGAGACCAGTCAGGCAAGGTGGTGTGCTCCTGTAGTCCCAGCTACTTGGGAGGCAGAGGAGGGAGGATAGCCTTGAGCCCAGGAGTTTGAAACTGCAGTGAACTATGATCACACCACTTGTGCCACTGTCCATCAGTCTAGACGACAAGAGTGAAACAACAATTCAAAACAAAGAAAGAGAAATTAACAACATGTTTTCCTTAAGATCAACAAGCACAAAAGTGTGGGACTTTTATGAATATTTGTTTAAAGAATGAAATGCACCCTTGTTTTCTGCCAGTTTCTAAACAATTTGTGTGTGTTTCCAAAAATAGACAAGGACAAACTCTAAAGGTCATACCTCAAGGATGTAGGAGCAAGCCACAATCACTGAAATGTATTCTTAGGGAGGCTCCTGATCCTGGAGATTTGGAAAGCTGTTCCCTAAATATACTTCATTTGTGACAGAATCATAGATTTTCTGAATAAACTTCACCAGCTAGTTTGGGAAAGGAGACCCTCTGAGAGAGCAACTCCAATTACATCGAAGTTTTATTTCAAAAATTGTACAGAACACACGTGCCTTTTAACTGCTACACTTGTTCAGCACTTTTATATATTTAATGCAGCGTCCTCAAACTAAAACAGAGAAATAAACAGAAACTTAATGTTGCATGTGAGAGACACTCTAAGTAAATGAGGTATTGTCATAGAGACTGACTACTTTTCGTGACTGGGTGCATGAAACCTTAATGTCATTTTGGTATATAAGCTTTGTCCTCAGATCTCAGAGCACCATTACCATTAAAACAATTGATTAGACTAGGGCTAATATGATAGTGTGTTTACGGTGTTTCCTTTGTTATATTGGGTATTGTCCTTTTTATTGCCTGACTATGCCTTTTAGGTTAAAAGAAGATAGGTACCTGACAAAATTTCAGCTCAAAATATATACGGAGAAGTGCATAGGTGTTAACTGCATGGATTTTCCTTAAGTGAATACAGTTATTTAACCAGCTCTCGGTTCAAGAAGCAGAACTTTATCAACACTCCTTCCACTCCCAAGAAAAACCACTTACCCTGACTTTAGACACCATGGATCTGTTTTGCTGTTTTTGAATTTATATAAGTGGAATTGACTTTCCTATCTGGCATATTTCTTCAATATGTTGTTTGTAAGAATCACAGGATGTTGCTTTATTACATAGTTTTCTCTTTATCTACAGTGATAACACTTCTCCCTTGAATGAAACAGTGCACTGTGTCTTTTTAGCCTTCTGATGAAGACACTGTTAGCCTCAATGTGCCCATGTCAAATATCGTGGAAGAAGAACAGATCATCAAGGAGGACTCGTGCCATCACCTTAGCCCTCTGAAAGGTCTGAGAATGAAGTGTGGAGAAAGTGCTTGTTTTTCAGTTTCAAATGTTATGTTTAAAATAACATGTACACAGATATGACAGTGGTCATAGTTCATGTTTATGGAACATTTCCTGTGTATCAGGTATGGTGTTCATCTGGGAAGGTAATATCATTTAAAATTCAGAAGTCGCATATACTCTAATCATCTCCATTTTATAGGGAAGAAAACAAAAGATCAGAGAGTTTGGGTAACTTGCTGTTGGTCACATAGCTGGTACTACTTAGTCCAGTAAGTAGTAGAGCTATTCTCATTTTGAAGATTTAGAGAAAACTCTTTACATTCATTCTTGGAAAGAAAATATTGATAGGGTAAATCTGTTACTTAGGAAAACGCTAGCTGCTGTAATACATAAACTTCCCAAATCTCAGTAGCAGATTGCAATCTAAATTAAGTTCAAATGGAGAGTTAATGATTGGCAGGCAACTCCCCTGTGAGTGTTGACCCGAGGACCCAAGTTCCTTTCATCCTACGAATCCATTGTCTTTAGTGCAGGGCTTCCAAAGTTTCCATGTCCATCTGTTTTAAGCCAGATTAGAAAGAGCATGGTGGTTTGCTCATGAGAGGTATTTATGGGCTGGGCCTATGAGGAGTGCTCATCACTGATAAACTAGACTTCACTCCATGGCTACATCTCACTATACATGAGGGTGGGAAATGTAGTTGAGATGTGTGTTTAGAAAGCCACTTGACCCCAACAAGCCAGTTGACCTTAATTACCTCACTTGCAAATGAGATGATTGGAGTAGGACTTTTCAAAGGCTCTTTGTTGCTTGGAAATTCTGCGACTCTGTAATAATTATCAAATGGTCACTAAACACTCTGCCTTGTGTACCTCTAGATTCCTTGTAATATTTTTCATATCTTGGTGAAAAACCCTCATTGGATTACATTATGACAATATTTTGATTGCTCCTGTTTGCTCAATGGCTATTAAAGAAAATACTGGAATTAAATGTTTACTGATTTGTGAAAGAGACTATTTCATAATGTATAATATGATACAGATTATTTCTCTAGTAGTTTGAATATGCTCTTCTTAGTGATAGGAGAGCTGTTTATATCAACTCAAACTGTAGTGTTTTGCTTTCACTTCTTACATTTAGGTATTTAGGTTTTAGTATTTCTTTTACCCGAGTTTATGATTGGAACCATATGTTGTCCAAAAATGTAAGTGTATACTTTATATACAAATATAACTACCAATTTGATAAGTCAGGTAAACACTACCTCCTACATTGTAGCATTATGCAATGTAGAAGGTAGTATTTTAGGCACATTTTTAAAATAAAAAAATTAAGAAGGAGGACCCCCCCCAAAGGAGAATTTATTTACAAAAATTGTGTATTTATTCTTGTTAGGGCACGGATAGGGTGAGGGTGGAGGGTGGAGGGAGAGGGGTGCAGCACCACCAGAACTGGCATGCAGGAGGTGTGCGCTGGCAAACCAGAGATCCAAGTAATGCAAAGAATTGCAACACACAAAGAGGTGAAAGAAGAAAATATTTATTTAAGAAAAATTCACTTCCCTCAGACAGGAAGTGGGGCTACACTCTAGATGGGTGTGGCCTCGTAGCCCCCTCAAGCTCCGGCTTAAATCCTTTCCCTTGGAGGTGTTGCAGTCAGGTAGATGTGCCTGCTGTGACTTCCTTATTGACCATTTGCAAATATCTTGGAGATCTTGGGACAGAGACGCCCTAATGTCTGCCCACATTATTACAGCCCCTAGAGAAGGGCTTGATAAGGATTCTAGTGTTCCTGTACATTCCTGAATAACATTCCTTAGATCTAATGGAGTGTGCATTTCCCTTTGTCTCTTATGCATTCCCAACCGACAGCTCTGGGATATCCTTGACTTCCCTGCAGACAGCGCCCAATTTACTGGGAGATCCAGTCCCCATTCGGACCCTGCATAACTTTTGTTATCACAAGTTTTGTGATTAGCATAACTTTTGCCTAATGCGTGAAGTCTTAGGCCTTGTAAACTCCCTTTACAAAATGCCCCGCACTAGGAAGTCTGTTTCTGAAAAGACAAAGTCAGCAAGGCTAATCTTTACCTAAAAGTATGCATTTCTCCAAAACATAGCTTCTACTTTTTCATCATTGTATTAGGATTTAAGAACAAGATGAAAAATGGCTTCTCGCTCTCGGTCGGTCTGTCCTTTCAATTCTTACATGTTTAAACTTCACCCACCTTCAAAGTACTTGCCATTTGATGCAATGCACATATCGAGATGCTTTTTCCACTACGAACAGTTTTTGAGCTCCTCAATTTTGATGCCATTTAGTGCTTCTCCCATTTTTTGTTTCACCTCTTCCACATGGACAAAACATTTCCCTTTGAGGATTTTTTTCATCCAGGGAAACAAACAAAAAAAAAATGTTGCTCAGGGCAAGATAGGGTGAATAGGGAGGGTAGGGCACATGGGTCATGGTGTTTTGGTCAAAAACTGCTGAACACTCAGTGTGATGTGGGCAGGTTCTTCATATAAATCACCCATCAGGAAACGGGCAATCACATTGAAAGAATCTCCAAAAAAAATTCACTGAAGCCAAACGCAGCCTCTCACAACAATGCTAACTGGTACTCTGATATTGATGGGGTCCTGGACCACTTACCTTGTAGGAGAAGCCTGTACTACAAGGGGCCCACCCTCCAAAAATATTTCCATTTTTGGGGGGAGTCCCCTTTGTACATAATTTATTACCAGTAAATCTCTCTCCTCCCTGTTTTAGACATGGTCATTCTGCTAGCTTGGAGGCTTAAGGTGTGGAACGGATTGGTCCTTTTTGGTCTTCAGATCAGTTAGAAGAGTTCCACATGGTGTTCCTTTTCCTTTTCCACACCCTCTGGATACAGTCTAGGTGGACATGCTCTGTCTGGGTGCACTTTCTCATAGTCTCTTCTTTTGTTGTTATGATTTGAGGCTTTGTCTAGTCCCCTCCCACACTCTTCCTTAAGATTATTTACTGCTTAAGGACAGAAGTCAGAATTGACTTTAAATCTCTCTAAAATGCTTAGCATAGTACCTGCCATTCAGCAACTGATCAGTAAATACTTGTTGAGTTTTCTTTTTTTTTTTGAGTCAAGAGTCTCACTCTCTCGCCCAGACTGGAGTGCAGTGGCACACTCCTGGCCACTGCAGCCTCAACCTGCTGGGCTCTGGCGATCCTTCCGCCTCAGCCTTCCAAGTAGCTGGAACTACAGGCGTGCACTACCATGCCCGGCTAATTTTTTGATTTATTGTAGAGATGGGGTCTCGCCAAGTTGCCCAGGTGGGTCTCGAACCTGCGGGCTCAGGCAATCCACTCACCTCGGCCTCCCAAAGCACGGGATTACAGGCTGAGCCACCGAGCCCAACACTTGTTGAATTTTGAATTTGAAATATTTAATCACATATTACTGAGGGCAAAAAAACCCCTCTTTTACATTTTCTTTTCTCCATTCCTTAAAAAAGTAGAGAAAATGTTATTTCTTTCATAAGAAATTAAGCTATAAAGAGGCCTTAACTTATTAAGTTCAGTTTGGGGCTTTCTGACTTTTAAAAAAATTTCCATTTTTATTTTT
Source organism: Carlito syrichta (assembly GCF_000164805.1). Taxonomy (NCBI): domain Eukaryota; kingdom Metazoa; phylum Chordata; class Mammalia; order Primates; family Tarsiidae; genus Carlito; species Carlito syrichta. Next base: position 124,481 of record NW_007259624.1, read on the forward strand.
TGTCTTTTCTTCACACTTGGAAAGGAAGGGAGAATTTGAGTCATTCATATTCCTTCCTTTTTTTTGAGTTGGAGTCTCACTCTGTCGCCCAGACTGGAGTGCAGTGGCCGCTCCCGGCCACCACAGCCTCGACCTGCTGGGCTCCAGAGATCCTTTCGCCTCAGCCTTCCAAGTAGTTGGAACTACAGGTGTGCGCTACCACGCCCGGCTGATTTTTGATTTATTGTAGAGATGAGGTCTCTCCAAGTTTCCCAGGCGCGTCTTGAACCCGCGGGCTCAGGCAATCCACTCACTTCAACCTCCCAAAGGCGCGGGATTACAGGCTGAGCCACCGAGCCCAGGTCATATTCCTTCTTAATAGGGAAGAGAGAAGATTGAAGTAATTAGATAACACTTTTGTGGATCATTTATGGTTTGCTGTTCTGTTCATGAAATCATACTTTCTACATCTCTGTTTTCCTAATAGGGGGATTTCATCAGGAATTTCAACCGAAGCCTTCCCTTTTGAGTGAGAGTTACAACTCAGGAAAAGAAAGAAGCCGGTTTACTGATGGAGCAGATGTTCTCCATTTGGAATTTATGAACTCTAAGGCAAGGTTTTCAGGATTAACTAATTTTTGCTCATTTTCTTCTGTTTGGCACATTCGAAGTCAAGGTTGATGACACATATCCTGTCCAACTTGCTGTAATCTCCCCGAAGCTTTCAGAGCATCTCCTCAAAGCAGAGTGGGTCTATTTTCTGACATTAGGAGCTGGTCCCTGGCATACGTGCCTCTCCATTTGTCTGCTTATGTATATGATTTTCTTTTGTGTACAGAAATTGCTCTGTTTCCCACTACTCAGTGCGTCATACAAGTTAGCAAACCATTAGAAATGACCATTACCACGCAGTAAAAGCTAGAATAGACAATGTTTCACATTCTTTTCCAAATGTGCTAGGTGAATGCATTTCTAGGAGGATATCCATAGTATAAAGAGAAAAATAGAGACTTTTAAAAAAAATCTGGAAATAGATGTCTTTTCTTTTCTTTTCTTTTTTGGGAAAGCCCACTCTGTGGACACTTATTCCTGTACTATTGCCCGGAGGCATTGAAAGGACAGGTGAAGTTAAGTTGTCAGGGAAACCTTCATCGTCATAGCAACAAAAAGGAGAGAAAAACTAGTCCTTTACTTCATGAAGCAAGTTATCAAGGTAATATTTCATGACTTGATTAGGTGCTGGGTAAGTATCTGCTAGCCCCCTTTTTTTCTAACTCTGTTGCCCAGATCACAGTTTAGGGCAACCTCAGCCTTCTGTGCTCAGGCGATCCTTCCACCTCAGCTTCCCAAGTAGCTGGGACTACAGGTGTACACCACCATGCCCAGCTAGTTTTTTGTAGAGACATGGTTTTGCTATGCTGTCTCTGCTGGTCTTGAACTTCTGTCTCAGCAGTCCTCCCACCTCGGCCTCCCAAAGTGTTGGAATTACAGATGTGAACCACAACTCCTGGCCTTCTGCCCTTTTCGTTCAGGTTGTGGCATCCAAGAATCATGAGGATTGTTTTGGTAAAATTCAGATTCACTGTGGCTTTTGAGATGATCTCTGAGTTACTATGTTGAAGCCAGAATGGAATCTTGAAGTACTCATTCTTACTTCTTGAAGATTGTGTCCTGATAGCTGGACTCAGCCTCACTTAACAACTCTGGGTATCACCTTCAAGGAAATGGAGAGGACTCTACAGTGTAAAATTTACATGTCCCTGGTACTCTCAGGACATCTTTAAGCCCTCAGAACAAAAATAATGAATCTGACATATGTTTGTAGAAAACTATCTTAAATGATTACAAAAGTTACCTAGACAGATAAACACAGAAAGCCTTAACTCTTTATCTCTCTGGTTAATCTTTCACCAGTCCATCAATTCTTGTTTTAAATTACCTCACACTCATGCCTCTTTCTGACCATTGACACTGCTTCGGTTGGATTTCATGATTTCTCCCTTAGATGACTGAAGGCGTCCCCCTCAACTTCTCACCCAATGCTACTCCGTCCATGCATGCATGTACATGTACACTTTATTTTCTGCCACCAGACATTTTTCTTTTTCAGATAATTTTTCTAAAGTACAAATCTAATCACATTACTCTCAGGTCAGGGATTCTCAAAAGGCTCTCCCAGATTTGACCCCTATCAGCTCTGTGGGACAATTTTGTCACAAAAAATGTAGAAAATGGGAGTTTTGAGTGTATTTTATCAAGTGTTCATCTTAAGTTGAGTGTCCAAAGTAAAGTAAGAATGTGAAGAATGTGTTAAGAAGATGCCCAGACCGGGCGCAGTGGCTCAGCCTGTAATCCCAGCACTTTGGGAGGCCAAGGCGAGAGGATTGCCTGAGCCTGGGGGTTCGAGACCAACCTGGGCAACTTGGTGAGACCTTGTCTCTACAATAAATCACAAAAAACTAGCTGGGCGTGGTGGCTTGTGTCTGTAGTTCCAACTACTTGGAAGACTGAGGCAGAAGGATTGCCTAAGCCCAGCAGGTAGAGGCTGCAGTGGCAGTGAGTGTGTCCCTGCACTCGAGCCTGGGCAACAAAGAATGAGACTTCAACTCAAAAAAAAAAAAAAAAAAAGGAAGAAACTCACATTTAAGTTCTAGAGGAAACCAAAGCGATTGGTAAAATAAAGCATATTATTTCAGAAAAGTAAATTTCCATATATTCAGAGGTTTCAAGGACTTCTTGGAAATGGTTGCTGTACTCAGTGGATCTTGTGGACAGAGACTTGGAGGAGTAGTGTGAAAGACAACTTGGCAAATGTTTCCCAAGAGACAGTTCTTTTGGAATGTCGAGATGAGTGCTAATAATAAAATAACCCTAAGTCTACAACAAGTTAAAGGAAAAGTCGTGCATTGAAAATCAGACCCGGGCTTGGTATGATGGCTCGCATCTATAATCCCAGTACTTTGGGAGGATTGTTTGAACCCTGAAGTTCAGAACTAACCTGGGTAATAGAGCAAGACCTTGTCTCTACAAAAAATTTTTTAAAATTACCCAGCCATGGTGGCACACACCTATAGTCCCTGTTACTTAGGAGGCTGAGGCAGAAGGATCACCTAAACCCAGGAGGTCAAGGCTACATATTAGGGTCACACTCCCAGTGGGGCCTCCAGAATGTTAGGTCAGGCCCTCTGGGGGTGTGGGTGTCTGGTATGTGATCTGGTGATGCGAGAAAGATGCAAATCATTACACAGAAGTTAGATTAGAAAATATAGTGTACTTAGAAAGTAAATTTAAAAGAGAGAGAAAGAGGAGATTCACCTCCCCAGGGTAGAAAAGGGGACCAAAGCCAGGAAACATGGCCCGACATAACTCAAAAAGCACATGGCCACATCATAGCTTAGCAAGGCAATGGCCATAATGGCCCAGCAATAGCTGCAGTTGCTTGTGGTTGAGTCCTTTTAATCCTTTCCTTTGATGGGGGAGAGTTATTAAGGTGATTGGGTGGTGGTCTGCTCCGCATTATCACAAAGGGGCAAGTAAGCACAGGTACTGAAGTTAGGTGATGGATGGCAGGCAGATGGGTGGGTTAGTCACATGATTGCTGCCATGGTGGTAGGCTAGATGGGAGGAGACAAGGGGAGGAGTTTTTATTGCAAGAGACCTGTCAGATGTTTTCAATCAATAATCTCCTTAGCAAAAAAGGTAGTCTTATTATGTTATCATTTCTATGGCTTCAACCTGCTAAGGGGTGATCTTTGACCTTCCGCCTTTGACAAGAAACCCGAAAGTCTCCTAGAGATTATTATGCTAAACCATGAGTTGAATGGTTGGGCTGTCCTTGTCTTGTATCTGATGGAGATTTGCCAAGGGGGTAGGGTAGGCTGCCAACTTGACCTGTAGTAAAATGTCTGAACGCTTCCTAAAACCTGCCTATTGGAAATTTACCTATCTATGTCTAACCTGTGCTAGATTCAAATCATGTCAGCCTAAGCAAAAATGGCTATGCTTAGGCAAAATGTGAACTAAGTTTATTCTAAGCTTCTTGGGGTCCCTCCTTTCACTGCAGTAAGCTGTGATTGATAGTGCCACTGCACTCTAGTCTAGGCAACAGAGCGAGACCCTAACTCAAAAAAAAAAAAAAGGAAAAAAAAAGGGAAAATAAAAGACCACCAGGCCCAAATTAGGATTGAATTCCTCAACCACACTAAGTCTGTGAGAGTGTACGTGACAGCCAACAAGTGTGCCAACACAGTACCTTGACCATCAAGAGTTTTGTGCTTTACACAAGCCTATTTTCTTTTCTAAATTAGCATCTTTTACTTTTGTAACTATGATCGATTTCTGTTATGCACAATTATACTGTTTGAAGTCACCATGTATATTGAATTATCTGATACTGGGCCATCAATCCTTGGGGAAATACAGGGTTGGGTTTCTGCGAGCTTCTGGTCATCAGTTTTATTTGCCAATCCGTAACACATAACCTTGTTTTGGGTGTGTATCTGTTAATGTGGGTGGGCTGGGGCAAGTTTTGACTCCTGACGACTGAGTAACAGTGGTTCTCAGGAAACCCATGTGTTCTGTCCACAGGTGAGGTCAGAAGACGGTGATGAGCTGTTACGGATAGAAGAGGATATGCACTGGCAAACGGAGGGCATGTGAGTGCTGAGGGCCTGGTTACAAGCCACCATCCCTGTATAGTTCACTTTCCAAGCAGATTGGCAACCCTGCCGTGATAGAATTTTGATCTGCTTTTCTTTAGGCAAGCTGATAGTCTTACTTGATGAGAAGTTGCCAGTTTTCCTCTCTCTGATGCGTATTGTCATAGAATTGGGCAATACAGTGAAAGGTTATACCTCTTCCTTGGTCTTGAATTTTGTCTGATTTGAAGCTGTGGGTAGGGATGTGATTTAGAGAATTAGTTAGAATTTCTAGACTAGAGGTTCTTCCTTCCTTCCATTTGCTTGAAGAAACCAACGACTAGACTAAAAGTGATCTGTAGTGCTGGTCTTCTTCTTTACTCAGGGTCTTCTGGTTCAAGAACTGAGAAAACCATATACCTCTTACACCTTAGTTCCCAAGTCTAATAACTGTCATAACTAAGGCTTATTAAATACCGTGCACCAGGCAATGTTCTAAATATTTCACAGGCCATCACTCATTTCATCTTTACAACAGTCCTAAGAGATAAGTTCTGTTATTGTTTCCCATTTCACAGACGACAAAACTGTGGCACAGAGAAATTGATTATCTTGTCCCAAGGTAACAGAGGGCCAGCATTTGAACCTAGGAAATCTCATACCAGATTAATATTCCTTCTACTCTACTGTCAGTAAGATTTATTTGGCAAGATTTATGAGGGAGGGGATGAGTGATCTTATCAGATGATGAACCATCCCCAGGGGAATTGAGTTTGGACCACGTGGCATAGAGTAGATTTTTTATTCTCAGGATTTTAATTTTGATGATCTGGGATGTTGCATGGACCATCCATCATATGTTGTAGGATTTTTCCTCTTAGTGAGGATTTATTACATAGTTAAAAAAATTTTCTCTACTTGCAGAGGGAATTGGCTTACATCCTGAAGTAGAAAGGGCTAACCATGATCAAACCTCTCTTGCCCTTTAAAAACATTTAATGTTTCTCTCCAATCACTGTCTGTTTTGCCAGTTACTCGCTGGATATATTCTGGGATGCCAAGGAGTCCTAGCTTGATTTGTAGCATCACTGAAGCATAGAAAAAGAGATAGTTGTTTTAAAACTATAGAGAGCTTTGGAAACGCCATCCTCAATTTTATGTTTGATGTTCTCAACCCTGGCTGTAAGTAGGGATCATCTGTAGAGCTTTATAAAATGCCCAATCCCTTGTCAGACCTACTTGAGAGTATCTGCCCAGTATGGCTTTTATGTTCCACAGATACTTTTGTGGTTTATGGAGCCTGAATGAAAAACTTCTGTCCTACACTGAAGCCCCATGCTATACGAAAGTAATACAACTTACCCACAATGGTGGAACTGGGGTTGGGAGGCTCAGAAGCAGTACAGACTCACCCTGCAGAGCCCCTGTGTGAGGCTCTCTGGAGTTCAGGAAAGTCTACCATGAAACCCTCTCATCTAGTTCACTGCCTGATTGCGTACAGGTCAGTTGGGGGTTCACGGGCATCGGGATCTCCCCTGAACTGCTTTGCGACAGACCTGGGCTTCCCCGACCTGGGCTCTTCACACCACATTCTGGCATCTCACCCCACAGGGTATGGACATATCTTCATTATAATGTTGAATTTGCCCAAATCATTTTGTATGTTACATGGATTTTTGTAAGTTTGCTTTTAAGAACTTAGATGATATTTATGTTTTAGTAATTGTTTTCATTCTCATGCTTGGTTTTATGTTACAGAATAAGTTCATCCCAAGATCAGGACATGGATATAGCGATGATTGAGCAACTGAGAGAAGCAATAGATTTGCTGCAAGAGCCCAACGGGTATGCATGTCTTTCCTTGGTCCAGTTTCATGTGTAAACAATCCATACTAGGCCGGCATGGTGGTTTACACCTGTAACCCTGTAATCCCAGTACTTTGGGAGGCCAAGGTGGGAAAATCGCTTGAGCCCTGGAGTTTAAGGCCAGGTGAGATCTTGTCTCTACAAAACATACAGAAAATCTGTGGTGGCTCATGCCTGTAGTCCCAGCTACTCGGGGGGAGGCTGAGGCAGGAGGATCTTTTGAGCCCAGGAGATCAAGGCTGCAGTGAGTGGGAATCATGCCACACTGCACTCCAGTCTGGGAAGCAGAGTAAGACCCTGTCTCCAAAAAAAGCATACTAATTTATTGAGTACACTATCTCAATTTCTAAAATTTTTTTTTTTTTAGTTGGAGTCTCACTTTGTCGCCCAGACTGGAGTGCAGCGGCACACTCCCAGCCACCGCAGCCTCGACCTGCTGGGCTCTGGTGATCCTTCTGCCTCGGCCTTCCAAGTAGCTGGAACTACAGGCGTGCGCTACCACGACTGGCTCATTGTTTGATTTACTGTAGAGATGAGGTCTTGTCAAGTTGCCCATGTCTCGAACCCGTGGGCTCAGGCAATTCACTCACTTCGGCCTCCCAAGGCTCAGGATTACAGGCTGAACCACTGAGCCTGACCCTCTAAAATATTTATACAAACAATTTAGCCTCAGTCTAACTACTAACACAGTCATTTAGTTACCTGTTTTCCCAAGATCAAAGTAAAAGAGTCAAACTTCTGGGCAGATGGAAATCAAGTCCCCCTTTCTTGGCCCCTTTTTGAAACTCATTCACTGCTCATGCAATTCTTATGGGAACTTCTGATTAAATTCCTAGAAAACAAATATGGTAAAGGTACATATTTTATATTGGTTAAAATCTTAAATCCCCGATTTAAAAAAATTTAAAGAAAGCTTTTCCAAAAATAAAATAAATGATAAATTAAGTACTATTATATTTATTTCTGGTAGTGCCAGATATATGTTAACTAAATAAATATATTTCCAAGGATTGGGTTAAAGGATAATTTTTACATTTGAATTGACCTTTATCAATAACAGGGTCTACATGCAGTGGATATATATTTTTTTTATTTCTTAGCTAATGGTGATGGGATTTCCATAAACAAAATATTTTTCACTAAGGCAATATTAGGCGTCAGGTAATAACTACATGATCTACTAGAAAAATAGATCCAAAGTTTGTCCCTGGTAAACTGATGTCGTCTTAGAATATGATGAGCATGGGACTCACCCTGCAGCAGTCCTCGCTGGGTTTATGTAAAGGGTAGCTAGTGAATTTCAGAGTGCAGCGAAGATTGCATGACCACCACCACCAATGCTGTCTGGCTCTGAAAGAACAGCAGCGGGTCAGGCTGAGTGCTGCTGGAAATCTTCAGCATTTGATTTGAAAAGCGTGTCAATTCTGCAGATATTAATTGAGTGCTTCGAGTATGAGAAGATCTACAGTGTGCACCTTGGGGGATATAAAGATGGACAAGACAGCTCTTGCCTTCTGATAACCTAAACTAGAGTAGCTAGGGACTGCCTTGAGCAGTTATTTGTAATTGTAATTGATTCAAGTGTTTGAAGTGGAGGTTAAAAGTGATAAACTTGAGTAAGTGCCTAACCAGGAAAAGCTGAGATGGCTGGACTGGCCTTCCTGAAGGACAGGATATTTCACCTGGTCCTTAAATGACTGGCAAGTTCAAAGAGACAGCAGTTCTAGACTGAATGAAAAATGTAGGCAAAGGCATGAAAGTCAAAAAGAATGGAACTACGGGGCGCTGAGGTTTATGTTAGCACTTTGGGAAGCCGAGGCAGGAGGATCTCTTGAGCCCAAGAGTTCGAGACCTCTTCTCTATAAAAAAATTAGCCTGGTGTGGTGGCATGTGCCTGTAGTCCCAGCTACTCAGGGGGCTGAGGTGGAAGGATTGCCTGAGCCCAGAAGTTGAGGCTGTGGTGAGCCATGATCATGCCACTGCACACCAGCCTGGGTGACAGAGTGAGACCCTGACTCAAAAAACAAAAAGATTGGGACCAGCTTGGAAAATCTCAGGCAAAACAGAGGCTCTCCACCCTGGTGTGCTTCAGCATTACTTGTCTGACTTTTTCAAAACGCCAAGCTGTACCCATGGGGCTCGGGGTTGGCTGGTGCTTCTGATGTGCAGCCAGTACTGAGAATCTCCAGAGAGGCAGGAGTGATGCAGCGGGGTGGCCATGCTAAGTGCTGTGTTAAGCATCTGAGACTTCATTTTATATGGAAAGAGAGGCGATGATGGTTTTTAAACATGATTATTCATGTTGTTAATTCTCCCTAGTGTTTACATCAGGGGCTGGCCTAAATAGGTATGTTCAAAGAGTTGAATCCCACATCCTCAACCAGGGCAGTTAGTGTGAGGGTAGGAAACAGGAGGAGAGCCTGTGTGTGTGTTTATGTGCATGCCTATGTGTGTGTGTGGTCATGTGTGCGTGTACGTTTGTGCATGCAGGTGCTAACATGTGTGGGTATGTATAATTTTAATGTATCGGAAAGTGTCATGGCTGGTAGAAAGAACAGACTTTGAGTCAGCTAGAAACTGTTTCTAAACCCAGCTCCAACATCATTTAACTGGGGTAGGTTATGTGACTTCTCTTCACCCCATTTCCTCATCTATAAGATGGGGTTACAAGTGCCTACCTTTTAGGGTTATGAGGATTTTGAAATTATATTTATTTATTGCCAATGGGGAGGTACACTGGCAAAATCTTTCCAGAAGTCATCTTAGCATGTGTCCAAGTTCTGAAAATATATATAAACCTTTTGAGTAAAATAAAAAATTTAACCTAACAGGTAAAAAAAGGCATGAACAAAGATTTGGGGATGGAGGATGAAGGATGAATATTTTTAACAGCAAATATTTGGGAAAAAAGAAATTATCTAACAATTTGGGAATACTTTAAATATTTTATGGTTATTAATAAGATGGACTGTGATGTGACCAAGAAAATGTTTATTGAAATTTACAGTGATATTATAGAATGTTTATTATGTAATGTCAACTTTTAAAAAGTGATATACTTTTTATATAAATGCACATTTGATCCCTATTATATAGATAGAAGTAGGTTCCGATTATGCAAAAAACCTAGAAAAAATTAAGACTACAAGGAAATAAGATAGATTTTTTTTGGAGGTGAGTATTTCTAAATTATTGTACTGTAGATACTCATTGGCAAGTACTATTGTTCTTTCATGACCATTTGAAAGCAGGTGGTGATAAGGATGGGAGGGAACAGTTCAAGACCTGTTGGACTTGTCAACAGACTTGAACTCTGGTGTCTCATTATCGAGATGAGGCACATGGAAGGGTAGTACATTTGAGGAGGAAGATGTTGGGTTCAGTTTAGGACATGCTGAGTAGAATTAGAGGTGTCAGGGTAGCAGTGCCCATGGAGATGTTTGGTTCAGGGGCTTAGAGACTTAATTTAGAAAATCACTTTTAAGTATGCTGTATATAAAATAAGGAGCTATATCTATAATAAGAGGATGAGGTGTCCAAGGAAAAAAGCATGTTGTTGGGAAGGGATTGTGAGTCTAAGAGAGCCTTAAAGACCTGATGTGACAGGGAAAGGACCCGTCTTGGACCCAATCTTTATATTGTTTTCATACTTCTATCTTGTACTTTTTTTTTTTTTTGAGTTGGAGTCTCACTGTCGCCCAGACTGGAGTGCAGTGGCCGCTCCCAGCCACCGCAGCCTCGACCTGCTGGGCTCCAGCGATCCTTCCGCTTCAGTCTTCGGAGTAGCTGGAATTACAGGCACGCACTACCACGCCCAGCTAATTTTTTCTTTTCTTTTTATTGTAGAGATAAGATCTCACCAAGTTGCCCAGGTGGGTCTCGAACCCATGGGTTCAGGCAAACCACTCACCTCAGCCTCCCAAGGCATGGGATCAGGCTGAGCCACCGAGCCTGGCTTGTCTTGTACATTTTGTATCACTTTTCTGATAAAATTTTTTAATGAAGTCTAGATTGGTTAATATGTGAGCCCTAAAGCAAAAAAGGGGCAGCCTAGTTTGGTAAAAATGGCGATGACTTGGTACCCTGGGACTGGACCTCAACTGTGAGATGTGAGTGATCTGGAGAAAATGGCTCCCTCTTCTGGACCTCAGTTTCCTCATCCACTCCTGAGAAGTGGGTTGGACTGAAGATCTCTCAACTCTTCTCCAGCTCTGAAATGTCTGAGGCAATGAGTTGCGAGTTGCTAAGGATGTTGCAGAAGTCGGTATGGTGGGTGTGTGCCACATTGTGGAAGAAAACATTCCTGACTAACCTTCCAAGAAATATGTGATTTGCATCTTTATGGAGTGCTATTTTAAAATGAAATTATGTTGCAAAACTGTATATGAATTTCATTTCCTCCCTAAAATAATCCACTACTTTGACTGCTTTAGATCTTTATTGTTTATCCTAAAATAAGCTTTATACTATAACAAATCTAATTTTATAAGATAATAATAATAAAGAAAATACCCAGGTTTTGCTTCTGGCTAAGAAAGGGCTCTTCAATAGGTTGTTTATTTCTAGCTTCTATGAACTGAATATTAGTAATTAGAAAGTGTCCACATATTTTGATTTTTTTCTTTGTCTCTTATTTCATAGATCCAGGTAGTTTTATTATTTTATTTATTTATTTATTTTAGTGAAGTCATTGATTGAAAGATAAAATTTTAGAGGTTTACCTTTTATGCATCTGAATATTGTGGTCTGGTTTTGCTTTTATCTTGGTTTCTTCTATCAAAACCTCCCAATCATTAGTTTGATGGCATTTCCATAGGCATGTATAATATGAAAGCATGCCTATCCTTTAAAAGGGCATTATGACTTTTATATAACTTACAGAAGTTCAGTACTTACCCGGCAGGGGAGATACCATGATCTTACAGAAATCCATGGCTTTATAGATCTTTTTAAAAGATTTAAAATTAAAAACCTTACCTCTTAAAATTGCAGAAATTCAGAAGCTATATGTAAGCAATTTTAAAAGTAAAAATGCATAACAAGTTATTTATGAGTTATTTTTTAAGTGAGAGTCTTGGTGTATATTAGAAATATCTTCCTATTAAAACCAAATGCCATTGGTATGTAGTGTAATGTAATAGTACTCTTACCAAGTTTATTTGCTTCTGTAAATTATTAAAGTTCCAGAATAACATTTGTGTATACGACTATAAAAATTTTGGTTTTTATTGTAGATTACTATTATATTGCAGATAAGCTGGATTTCAATACCAATAGCAGATAGAAAATTCTATTTGGGTACATGGTGGGAAAATGCCATGTAGTTAGATATTTATATTATATATCTTTCATCATTTTATCCTAAAGATAAATATCACTTTTTCATATATTAAAAATTTAAGCTGAATATGACCAATAGAATTTATTAAAAATAAAAAGTTTAGCTAGGTGTGGTGGCTCATGCCTATAATCTCAGTACTTTGGAAGGCCAAGGCAGGAGGATTTCTTGAGTCCAGGAGTTCAAGACCAGCCTGGGCAACATAGCAAGATCTCATCCCCATACACAAAAATAAAAAAAATTGACCAGGTATGGTAGCATGTGCCTGTAGTTCTAGCTGCTAGGGAGGCTGTGGTGGAAGGATCACCTGAGCCCAGGAGATCAAGACTGCCACTGCATTTCGGCTTAGGCAGCAGAGTGAGACTCCAATTATAAATAAATAGATAAATAAATAAATATGTAAATGACTATTTAATAAAAATGTTGATATCTTTTTTCCTACCCTTTAGATTAAGCACAGATATTACAGAGAGAAATGTTTTAAACCTATATGCTATGAGATCAGATGAAGCCTTAGAATGACAAGATTCTGCACTAAAGTACATTAACCTTTTATAGCAAAGTATATTTTCTCTTTTTATATGTAAGTATTTATACTTTAAATTTAACTTTATATATATTTTTTTCTTTCTTTTTCCTATAGTGGTCAAATACAGCTGGAGACATCTCTGATGTGTGAGGCAAGGGTGCTCTTGGACTACCTGGAGTTCTGGGTAGTATTTTGCTACAAAATACTGGCCACCATATTCTATAAAAATTTATCAGAGGTTTAAACTTCTTTATTACAGAGGCCAATATTCAAGTTTGTTCAAGGCACATTTTTCAATGTGTTTATATGCTTTAACCCTCATTAATTCTGCTTATCTGTTATGCTTCACCTTCCATTAAAGATGAGAGCTATTTCTCTTAGATGCTCTAAATTTTTTTATATCAGACAGTCTTGCCCAGTCAAGCAATGGCAACTAAGATACATAGGAAATCTACTCTGTGTCAGAAACTGGAGGGAGGACCAGTCAATATAGATTTTAAAGCCAAGAATGAAGTCTGTGAATTGGCCAGATGAAAATGTACTAGAAAAGTTCTGATAGACAAGAACAAAATGATCTGAGGATGTCTAGGAGGATTAAAAGAAGGTTATGAAAAGAAACTGGTGAAGGTATTTGAGGACAGGGTAAGGATGAGTTAGGTAGAGTTACATGAGGTGGCTGTCCAAAAAACAGTTTTAACATAAAACTAGAGATGAACTTAAAAGGTTTCAAGGAAATACTATGTTATCTACGGGGGGCCAGCCCCTGCAGAGAGATTTAGAGGGTCCCTGGAAGATGTGGTGGCATCGGCGATTATTCTGGAGAAATAAAGAGAAAGAGAGAGAGAGAGAGAGAGAGAGAGAGAGAGAGAGGGAGAGATGGGGGGAGAAAGAAAGAGACTAGACTCTGTTTAGTGCAGAAGCCGTTTAATGGGATAAACCATAAACCTTTTATCCTAAAGTTTCACAGGCAAAATCACAAGATTTTCAGGTGAACACAAAGCCAGGTAGATGAGGTACATCCCCCCACCCACCAGATGTTTCCTCAAGCATGAGGAAGGACAATCCCAATATTATTTCATTGTTCCTTATGCTTGGTTAATGTTCCTCACAAACAATACAACAATTCTAACATCATAATATTCTAATAATCAATAACTTCTAAAACTTATGCATTCCCAATACCTAATGACTGACTTAAATCCTAATACCTTTCTATTCTGTGCTAATTTTACCTGTACTATAAAAAACTCTTAATTATAGCTCAAATCAGTTCCTAAAGAATGTGGCCCAGTCCAAAGATCACTCTGGGCCATTTCCAAGAACAATTGATTATGATCTCTTAACAAAATGGCTATTCTAAAATCTTATGTATCTATCTTAATTTCTATAAAAGTTTCTAATTCCTAATCCTAATATATAAATCTGATCATCAGCAATAAAGCTTCTAAAATAAACCCCAAATATAAACTGCAAATGTACTAAAGCCCAAACCGCAATTAGTAGAAAGTGGGAACAATGAAATTTCTAAAGTTAGTTGTATTCTTATAAAACCTCAAAGTATCATGTTTGATCATGCTTGAACTAACATAATTCCCTGACACAGCATGACCTATTCTACAATACTTTCTATGAATAAAATAAATTCAGCTTCTTATAATAAGTAGAAAAAACCTACACTAATTGTAACTAAAAAACCGGTTTAAAAGAACGCAGCCCAGCCCAAAGTGGACGCTGGACCCTTAGGAATGTGGCCTAGTCCAAAGTTCGTGCTGGGCCATTTCTGGTAACTCTAGATAATCACCTATGCCATCTAAAGCTGGAAACAACTCTCTAAATGTATATACTAATTCTACAAATATACTTTTAAATCTTATAAAGAAACTTGTATCATATATAAGGCTCCCAAATGTGACCCGAGTTTGAACTGTGTTAAGTTTAAAGCCGAAACCACAGTCTGTAAGAAACGGGAACAGTGGATCCCTAGAGTCAGTCATGCCTGTCATACTCTCAGAACTTCATGCTTAGATCATCAAAGTCCCTGCTACTGGGTCATGTCAAACAACAAAGAAGGGAGGAGGGAATGGGCCTTCAGCTCCTGAACCCAAGCTGGTGGTCTCAGGGTCCGCAGCCCGCCTGGATCCCTAATGCTCAGGCGGGCCTCCACAACCAGCTCCCAACAGTTATCCAGACATAAAGAGGTAGGTTTGAACTGGTGATTTGGGAGTGGAATTTAGATTACTACCTTTTTCATCCCTTTCTAGTGAATGGGTTTAGGATGGCTAATTCAGTTACCAAGATTATATACAAACCAATGTATGCATCCCTAAGGTATCAAAACAATTCCACACTCTTAATTAAGTCACTGTATTAAAGACATAACAAAGAACTGCAAAAGGAAAAGCCATGTGCCCAGAGTATATGGCTTCATTGTTAAGCTCAGTAACTTGGAATTCTGTTAGGTTTCAGTCTCAAAGACTTTTTAACTCTGGGCAAGTCAATTAACCTCTCTAAAACTTTATTTTCAGTAAATTGGGATCATAACAATGCTCATTTTATTATTACTATTTTTGAGTTGGAGTCTCAGTCTGTCACCTAGACTGGAGTGCAGTGGCATGCTCACAGCCACTGCAGCCTCAACCTGCTGGGTTCAGGCAGTCTTTCCTCCTCAGCCTTCCAAGTAGCTGGAACTACAGACTTGCCTCCACGCCTGGCTAATTTTTTTTATTTGTTGTAGAGATGAGGTCTCACCAAGTTACCCAGGCTGGTCTCGAACCCCTGGGCTCAGGCAACCCTCAGGCAAAGGTGAACCCTTCGCCTCCCAAAATGCTGGAATTACAGGTGTGAGCCACTGTGCCTGACCTAACAACACCTATTTTAGAGACCAAATGAGAAGATTCAAGAAAGGTCTCACAATACAGGGTGCTTAAGCATTAATTATTAGTCTATTCCGTTACTGGTGTGGTCTTTAGAACCAAGGTAGCACCTTTCCCTGGGTGGGTACCTCATTGAATTACTAAGGAATGGTATATTAAGAAGCTTTTATTTACAGGCTGCCCTGGACCCAATTCATCAAACTCTCCATTTGCGATGAGTTTGGTTTCATGCAGACTCATGGTTTTTAGCTTTTTATTTGAAAATAATTTTAAGCTTATAAAAGATTGAAAAAACATTATAAGTTTCTACAAGTTGCCAAAAATTGCAATGTTGGAGCCAGATTTCCAATTATTAAAACTTTTACCATGTTTGCTATATTATTTGTTCTTTCTTTTTCTTCACACGCACATAGTTCCTTTTTTGAAATATTTGAGGGTATATTTCATACATCATAGCGCTTTTACTCCTAAACATTTTAATGTGTTTTTTAAGAATAAGTATTTTAGCCGGGCTCGGTGGCTCAGCCTGTAATCCCAGCACTTTGGGAGGCTGAGGTAAGAGGATTGCCTGAGCCCGCGGGTTCAAGACCTGCTTGGGCAACTTGGTGAGACCTCATCTCTACAATAAATCAAAAAATTAGCCTGGTGTGGTAGCGCGTACCTGTAGTTCCAGCTACCTGGAAGACTGAGTGGCAGAGCCCAGCAGGTTGAGGCTGCGGTGGCCAGGAGCAGCCACTGCACTCCAGTCTGGGTGACAGAGTGAGAATCCAATTAAAAAAAAAAAATAGATATTTTATCTTACATAACCACATTTCAGTTACCAACTTTATAAGTTTACATCAACAACTTATTTTTGCCTAATATATCACCCATTCTCCAAATTTTTCAGTTGATCAAATAATGCTCTTCAGAGCATTTTTTTTTCCTTTCAGTGTAAAATTCAGTTTATTGGCAGGTATTGCATTTAGTTGTCAGGCATCTATCTATAGCCTCCTTTAATTTGGAATATTTCCATAATCTTTCTTTGGTTTTTATGACCTTGAAATTTTGGAGAACATTAACCTCCCTCTTTTTAAATGGAATACTGCTCATGTTGCGTTTGTCTGCTGTTTCCTCATGATTAGGTTGAGGTTAGGCATTCTTATTTGGTATACTGCACAGGTGATGTTATGTCCTCCTCAGGGTATCACATTTGGGGGGCACAGGATAGCTATCTGTCCCTCAGAGGTGATATTAATCACCCAGTTGATGTATAGCCCCATTTCTCCACTGCATAGTTACTGCTTTATTTTTTCCTTGCAACTAATAAGGAGTCTGTGAAGAGAGTTCAAGAGTATCTTATTAGAGACCCATTTTTGACTCTAGTAAAATAGATGGTAATCTTTGTGCAGGAGACACAAAACTTCTAGAAAAAAGATATCGCCACTTCATTTCCATTGTATTATTAAATGGTCATGCCAATAATTTTGTCTCCTATGAAAATGTTACTAGTCTTGATTTTTTTAAAAAGAGGTCTTGCAGCCGGGTTCGGTGGCTCAGCCTGTAATCCCACGCTTTGGGAAGCTGAGGTGAGTGGATTGCCTGAGCCTGTGGGTTCAAGACCGGCCTGGGCAACTTGGCAAGACCTCATCTCTACAATAAATCAAAAATTAGCCGGGTGTGGTAGCTCATGCCTGTAGTTCCAGCTATTTGGAAGGCTGAGGTGGAAGGATCGCCGGAGCCCAGCAGGTCGAGGCTGCGGTGGCCGGGAGTAACCACTGCACTCCAGTCTGGGCGACAGAGTGAGACTCCAACTCAAAAAAACAAAACAAAACAAAACAAAAAACAAAAAAGAGGTCTTGCTACATGCCAGGCCGTGTACTTTGTATTTTATGTATGCTATCATTCTTTCATTTCTTCAACAAACATTCAATCATTGCTTACTGTATGTCAAGTACTATTCTGGACCCTGAGGAAGTAGCAGTGAAAAAACAAAGGTCCAATGCTTAAGAGTTTACATTCCCCATAAGGCATAAGTGAAAGGTAGGAGTTATCATGCCCAGTTTATATAAGTGCAGTACATGAAACTTACGAAGATCAGGTGATTGGCCAGGTTACTTAAGTGGGGCCTGATTCCATCAAACTTTTTCTTAAGAGCAGACCTTGGCAGAAAAAGAGAAGCCATAATACTTAAGTGTTCATGAGC
Organism: Carlito syrichta; assembly: GCF_000164805.1. Classification (NCBI taxonomy): domain Eukaryota; kingdom Metazoa; phylum Chordata; class Mammalia; order Primates; family Tarsiidae; genus Carlito; species Carlito syrichta. The sequence goes on from NW_007259624.1 coordinate 141,888, forward strand.
AATGCTTCCAGGAAATTGGGTGGGTATGGAAGGAATAGGGGAGGGGTATATAGTAAATATAGATTGAACCTAGTTCATGGTTTTCTCCAGGTCTAGTTTTTAATCTCTCTTTTTGTTTGTTTGTTTGTTTTTTTTGAGTTGGAATCTCACTCTGTCGCCCAGACTGGAGTGTAGTGGCCGCTCCCGGTCACCGCAGCCTCGACCTGCTGGGCTACGGCGATTCTTCCGCCTCAGCCTTCCGAGTAGCCGGAATTACAGGCATGCACTACCACGCCCGGCTGATTTTTTGATTTATTGTAGAGATGAGGTCTTGCTGCCCAGGCGGGTCTCGAACCCGCGGGCTCAGGCAATCCACTCACCTCAGCCTCCCAAAGGCGCGGGATTACAGGCTGAGCCACCGAGCCCGGCTTTTTTTTTTTTTTTTTTTTGAGTTGAGTTCTCACTCTGTTGCCCAGGCTGGAATGCGGTGGCATGATCATGATGATCATGGCTCATGGCAACTTTGACCTCCTGGGCTCAGGTGATCCTTTACCTCAGCCTCCCAAGTAGCTGGGATTACAGGCACATGCTACCACGCCCAGCTAATTTTTTGATTTTTTGGAGATGAAGTTTTACTATGTTGCCCAGGTGATCTCAAATTCTGGGGCTCAAATAATACACCCACCTCAGCCTCCCAAAGTGCTGGGATTACAAGGCATGCGCTACTGTACTCGGCCCCATCTCATCTTTTAATCTAAAATAATGTGCTGGGTATTTTTTATTGAGCAATTGTTTAATAGACAATTTAAATGGCTACTAAGAATTGCTGCTGATATTAAGCATTTTGGTGGTTTAGGAAGGAATGTTTAAAATGTTACAGTCCCTGAATATCAGTCCAAGACTGTTTTAATGTAGAACTTTCTCCCATCAGCAAAGGTAAACTGTATCTTGACAGTAAATTTTTTTTTTCAAACTGGGTTTTAAAAAATTTATTGATTTCTTTATTTCTCCTGTTGTTTGTCTTTTTCCCTATCACACAGCACAGACACTTCACAGTTTTACTCAAAGGGGGACCTAACAGTACCTACTACATAGTGAGTAGTTAGTGAGAGTTTGTGGATAGAAAGAAAGAAGAAAAGAGAAAAGAAATTAGGTGGCAAGGAGTGGGTTTTGGTAAGCAGAATTTCAGTGTCCTGCTCATCTGATGTACGTATTTCTGGTTCTTAACCAATGCTGGAAACATTCTGTCATTTTAGTAAAGCATATATGATGTTCCTCTAAATTAATTTCCTGCTTGTCTAAATTGAAACTCACCTGACATTTTTCCACGTGCTCATAAAGCTTCATGGTATCTTCCTGAAGTTTAAAAATGCTGGCCTCATTATGTGGAAAAGCCTAGTATTCTCCTAAAGTAGGAAATTTGTCTTCCAAAGAAATGTGTCAATAATTTCTTCAGTTGGGCACCCTAGCTTGCTTCTAACGATGTGTCTGTTTATCCCATCACCAACTAGCCATTAAACCAACAGGTGTTGAGCTGCAACTCTACACAGGCCCAGCGCTTGGTGCTGGGAGGGCTTCCCAGTAAGCTGCTGCACTCTGTCCTCCAGAGTGGATTTTCTGCTCTAACTGCGCAGATTGTATTATTATTCTGAACACACAGGATATACCAGGTCCAACCTGCCTTTGCACCTTTATTTGAGGATGCTACTTAAAATGTCCATGAACGCCGGGCTCCGTGGCTCAGCCTGTAATCCCACGCCTTTGGGAGGCTAAGGTGAGTGGATTGCCTGAGCCCGCGGGTTCGAGACCCGCCTGGG